>NC_061088.1:47425000-47475000 GCF_015104395.2 Macrobrachium nipponense | reverse complement strand
AAATAATTGAAGGAGGACAAGTTGAAATTAATTGAACTTACCGTAAAACTGGTTTATAATGGACAATTAATCTAGAGGAATAGGTAGGTCGCCAGAGACTCAGCTAAAACTTTACAGCTATTTATTTACAAAAGGCTTGTTCTGGCCTGGAGAAAAGTGAATACAGCGTCCGCACGTTGGGACTTATAATCTCTCACAAATGGATAGCTGGCTAAAATGTAATTGGATGAAAGCTGGTCTCATAAACTTGGGTAATGCAACACTTGCGGGCAGAGACATGACACGTGGCTCACGGGATCTGGAAAAGAATCCCAGATTAGACGAGATAAAAGGAAAAAAAATGACTTCTTGTTTTGATTAATTAATTCTCTAACACTGGGGAGAAGGAACTTTTAATATTTCACTGAGGTATGCAATGACTTCATTGGTCTGGGACGATCACACAAGGGGAAGCATGCGACCATGAGGCAGTGAAAGGGAACAAAAGGATGAGTTCTTTTTTGGTTGGGAATTGAATTGGGAAAATGTGGATCAAATAGATAATAGGATGGGAGAGACTGGCAATATGCTGTTCCACAAGACGTACCTGGATGTCGTGTTCAGTGTGGACCTTTGTAGAAAAACGTGGCCACTTTGTCTTGGGCCTGGGTCGATCGGCGCGCCACTCACGCCCTTGATAGGCCTAACAGGAAGGCAGGTGGTTGGACATCCGTCCGGGGTCACGTCTCGAGACGACTGGGGGCAGAACGCAGGCAGTTTGCTTGGGTGTTGGAAGTCAGCTTAACCCCCCACGAGCAAGGCAAATCCTGGAAACAAACATACAGCCAGCAGAGGGGTCACAGGAAAGAGAGCTTAAGATATAGGTCTAAGAAGTACCAATCTGCCTACATCCTTCTCTTTTGAGATACGTCCCTAAAGCTGACAAAAGACTCTTTTCCCCCAACTGGGGAACCCCCTATCTCTGGCTGGCGGGTTTTGGTTCCCGCATTTCCTAAAAATCAGCTGATATTTGGAGGAAATGGCTGCCATTTTCCAAATCAAATTAATTAATTAATTGCGGGGTAGACGAAACGATCTATAAATGTAACAGCTCCCCCTGTTAAGAAGGCATTCACTCTCTTTCGGGCGTGAAGGTCTTGGCTTAAATCAGTTGATCGTCTCGACTACCCAGTTCTCCTACTCTAACTTGAAGTTTTTTTGAGCAGCGATACAGCTAACTACAGTGGCCTACCTAACTTATAGGTGGAGATGCTAAGTGTACTAACTTAATGGAGTAATGTAGTCTAGCCTAAGTAATAACTACGGGTTGTCTTGTGACGACAGTCTACTCTACCCCTAGATAAGGTTACTTGAAAATTCTACTTGCTACTAACCTAATGCCCTGGTACTAAATCATTAGCCTAACCTACTCATTATAGTTAAATGAAGACGCAATCATTCCAGAGTGTGGTACGCACAGCAGTAGTTCAGCGACGGAATGTTAAAAGACATGTGATGAGAGGTAATGATGCGTGGGGATGATGAGTGGTTAGTGCATTACCAGGATGGAAATGTAATGAGGTAATTATATTTAAGTGAGGGTTAGTATCACCATTTCTAGGGGGTTAGTGGGTTAGTTCTACTGGCAGAGATCAGGCTGGCTACCTTCTCTGGGTTGGTGCCAGGATCACCCTGCAATTGAATGCGACAGTGTACCTCGGGCACAGGTGTCAAGGAGAGCATGTGGCTCTTTGGTTAGTGTGTTAATGATTTGCTACATCCCTTATTCTTCTTCTTCTTATTCCTCCAGGACCTGGCTATACCAGTCCTAGGAGTAGACGGAGGCACCGACTCTGGGGAAAGGCCAGAAACGCCATCAGGAGCAGAGGCAGTGGTAGCCTGAGGGATTTCAGGAGAACACCCTACTTCGGTATCTGCAGCAACCGTCGTAGAGGTGGAACCTACTGCAGGGGAGGCCCTCACTCCGGCTGCTGCGACAGCCGTCGTAAGGGGAAAACTCCAGGCTGACTCCTGGTCGGGCAGTTCCTGGTTTTCAAGAGGAGGTATGAAGGTTAGGTCTGACGGAGGTTCATCCTCGGGCGTCAGTGGTGAGGGTGAAGAAGACTCATGGGCTTTGGATTGGCCATGGGCTGCGGTAAGCTCCATGCCTGTTGGAGGATCTCCTGTAGGAGGATCCTTGGTTAGGTTAGGCGCCGGCACTAGCTCGGGGCCAGGCGCAGAAGTCAAGTTCTGTGGTGGCTCTACGTCCAGGCTGGACGGAGCTTGGCACTGCTCAGTGCTGCCAAGTGGCACTGGCAGAGAGTTGAGGTCGACTGGACCTGTGACGGGTACCAGAGGTGCAATACCTCTCAGCGTGGCCTTGGTAATGGGAGACTTCAGGTCATGCCCTAGGATGAGGTCGTAGCCTCCTGGAAGGTAGCTTGCAACTGCAAGTGTACATACCTTGGCAAGGTGAGGTCGTACGACTCTCAATTGGATGGTGGGAAGGATCATCTTACTATGATTGATGCCTTCAATCGTGATCAGTTGCCGTCTATCAATGGTAGCCCCTCGGGGGATTTGATCTTCCCATATCAGGGAGATTTGAGCGCCGGAGTCATCAAAGGCTCTGACATGGCTTGGTGGATAATGGCTTTGGAGGGGTGCGACGGTTATAGGGCCCTTAGCTGGGGGTCCTAGTGAAGAAGGATTAGTAACGGCCATTGCGATGGCAGGAATATTAAAATTTGCGCACCCTCCATAGTTGGCAGACATGTGACCCTTGCGGCCACAGTCTCGGCAGAACATGTTCCAGAACCTCTTCCGTGGCACTGGATGATAAGACCGAGATGGCCCCACAGGTTGCGAATCTGTGGAGTCGCCAAGGCCGGCAGTGTGCTCTGGCACAGGTGAAGAGTCCTCTCTGGCGGTGATTTGACGTGGGGAGGTTAAGGAAACCTCCGTTGGATCACCCTTGGAAACAAGTCCGGGGTTAACTGGTGGGCTTACCTCTTCCAAAGTGGAGGAGGTAGGCAGTAAGATGGTAAGAGGCTGAGAGAATGCGGCAGGAACTTTGGGCTCTGACACTGGGTCAGGGCCAGGTTCACAAATAAAGGGGATGTCTGGGACATCGGAGGCACTAGCCTCTGAATCTAAAACTGATGATTGATTATGAGGCATGCTGCAGGGATCCGGTGCATCTGGTAGTGGGAGCTGCGTCCAGGGGAGATATGGCTTAAGTAGATCTCGGCCCAATATCACCTGATAAACATCATGAAATTGGTCAACTACGCCCAGGCGGCACAATGTGGTTTCCTTGGTGTCCTGGTCCAGAAAGGGCATTTTTACATTCAGAAGGACCGAAGGAACAGAATAGAGGTTACCGTCAATCCATTCAAACTGAATTTCTTCGCCCGTCTGGATTTTGGCACCCCTAGGCAATGCCTTTCTGGAAATAAGGGAGACCTGGGCTTCGGTGTCGGCCATGATTTGTACCCACTGATAGGCCGTAGGAGACTGTTCATCAGGCAGGGCTACATGGTAGCCTTGGAGAAGTTCACCCTGGAAGCTCTCATCCCAAGGTAGAGACCGACTTGGGCACTGGCCGGAATCCACAGCATGCCCACGCACACAACAAGTGGTGCAGAACCTCTGCAACCACCTCTTACCGGGAGTCCAGCTCATGGTCTGGGGCTTAGAAACTAGCAGAGAGATTTCGTCATCTCGGAGAGCTAGCTCATGCTTTCTCTCTTCTTCTCTTTCCTTTCTCTCTGCTTCTCTGGCTTTCGTTTCTGCTTCTCTTTCTTCCTTTTCTTGCAGGCGCGCAGCAGCCTGCTGCGCCTTTATCCACTGGTCAAGTGCTGGTCCAGTGTAACCAGCCTCCTTGCACAGAGTTATGAGGGCTCCGAGCTTCTCTAGCTCTCTGGCAAAGAAGTCGCGGGAAGCAGGGGAAGACATTTCCCTTAGGCTGCAGTAGAGGCTCGGAGGAAAATGAAAATAATGGCCAGGAAAGGGTACTGAATGGAATGGGAGTGCCTACTGTGGAAAGTAGCACTCACTTGGAAATGGGTTCTGCGATAATGGTAATGAAAAGTCTGAAAAGACTGGGTGCTCGGTGGCACTTTGTGAATGGCACCTTCTGATGAGGTGAACAAATCGAATGAAGTGTGCGGCGTACGTCACACTTACGGGCGTTCCAAATTGGGAGATGCTGGAATGGGCTACCTGTAGGTCCAATACAGGTGCACGGCACTTATGGAGGCGTTCCTTGGTGGAGTGATCCAAAATGGTGGATACTCTAATGAATGGGCGTTCCGTAGGATGGACACGCAGGTATAGGGCTACCTGTACATCTGTACAGGTGCGATGGCACTTCAGGAGGCGTTCCTTTTGGACAGCACTAGCAGTGCTGGTATTGCGGCACTTCGGGAGGCGTTCCCTTGATTGGTCCGAAGGATCACTGATCCTCGTACATGGACATTAATGAATTGGGGGGCGTTCCGTAAGGACGACACGCAGGTTTGACAGCACTTAGGGCTGGTATTGCGGCACTTCGGGAGGCGTTCCCTTGTTGAGTGTTCCGAAGGATCACTGACCCTTGTACACGGACACACTAATTACTTGGGCGTTCCGTAAGGACGGACACGCAGGTTTAATGGCTACCTGTACGGCCTGTACAGGTGCAATGGCACTTATGAGGAGGCGTTCCTTGGAGCACTGGTATCGTGCTGGTGTGTCCCGGACACTATATGCAGTATACTTAAATATACTGAAGTGAAATGGTACTCTGTTCGTGGCAGAGGGTAATAGTGGAGGAGAGAAAGTAAAAGGTGGGAGTACTTCAGCAGCCAGTCGATGGACAGTGTCACGAATTAGTGGCACTGTAAAATGGTAAGACCTGACGTGCTCTGGTGGTGGCCACTCCTAAACTGGTAACGACTTCCCTGTCTGGAAGTAATGAATTTGCGTGGCACACTGAGAGAATTGTGCTTGCGGTATACGCAAGTCTTTCGTGATAAAGAAAATGAAAAGACCACTCGGGCAACGACAGGTAATGGAAATTTTAGAAATGCTCAGTCCCTCGCTGAAGTACTCGATAAATGAAATAAATAAATGCTTGCAAACTGCAAATGGACACATGCGCGTACGTATCACGCTGTGTAAATGAAAGACACAAGAGACTAAAATAATGTTAATTCTGCATGCTATAATTAATGGTAAGATGTAGTACTCTTGGCTTCGTGAATAATGGGTTCTGGTACTCTCTCTCTCTCTCTCTCTCTCTCTCTCTCTCTCTCTCTCTCTCTCTCTCTCTCTCTCGGAGAGGGTGAAAAAAGATATATGAATGAACTCCCTTATATTGAATTGAACTACTAATGTTAGTTTAATATGACGCAACTTGCGTTAAATTATCTACTTACGTTAACGTTTTTAATGAAAGAATTGCTTTTGATAACGTTTTATGAAAATGATAACGCGCTCGCGTTGAACGATTTTTACGCTAATAGTAGCGGCTTGCGCTTATGAAATGATTTGCGTTTCAATATGAATTTTACAAAGACGTGTTTTACGTTAACAATTCTTGTAATTTACTCTACTTTTAAGATTTATGTTAACCTTACGTAAGTATACTAGGTCCTTGTGACAAGCGAAATGACGGTAAGGATTTTAAAATGAAAATGTTAGCAAACATTTGTGAATGAGGTTACGTTAAGTACGAAGTGAAATGAAACTTTCGCTCAGCGAGCGAGTGAGCGATGCGACGTGAAACGCGGTGAGCGGGCAGAGCGGGTTGGCAAAGCGGTGTGCTAGCAGTGATGGCGAATCAGCTGATTCTCTATAAATGCGAGGCGATTTACAACACAAGATTCTAATTTCTTAATCAAGGCGAATTACGTTAATTTCTCTGGTAGAACGATAGATACTAGTACCGAGATTGATATTATTTACGTTAAAACTTCGAGACTTACGTTACTTTGCTTAAATTGTTTAGATACTGCTTAAAGAGATAACAAACATGGCTGCCGCTGTGAGTGAGCCGCAGGCTGGCTGGCAGGCCTGAGAGTGCGCGTGCGCGAAGCTGAATTAAGCTGAGAGGTAAGCGGTTACCAACACCTGGAATGAAACTAAGTTAAAAATGAATTCCCTAACATATCACAGACAAAAGAATTGTACACTTCTTTTGCAGTAAATATTAGTAAAACACTCCTAACTAGCTAGGCTTTCCAACACAGCAATAAACCCTGGCAAAGCACATCCTAGTTTGATCTGGTTCTTTCTGGCATCTATTCTACACACGTGCTCTGTCTCGTCCGACGAGGACAGCACAAAGTAACAGAGAATTCGCGGGGCCAATTGTTTGCTTGCCGCTAAAATAAAGCTCTGGCGCGTTCGCCGTTACAATAATAAGATTTCTACCTACGCTCTTTTAAACACATCAGGAAAATACTTAAACGTACCTTAAGCTAACATTTGTTATAGAATAATCATATTAATGAATGGAATACCTTACCGTGAGCCAGTGTGTCTTTCCCTTCAAGTGTGCATTGTTTTGCGCTTTGAAAAACATTTACATTCGTTTTACAAGGGATAACGCGATTTACAAGCTTTTTTTAAGCAAGCCCAGATTCGATGCTGGCAAGCGTCCTCACTGTTACGTATTAAGCCGGCCTTGAGAGAGGCTATATACGTAAACGGAAATAATTGAAGGAGGACAAGTTGAAATTAATTGAACTTACCGTAAAACTGGTTTATAATGGACAATTAATCTAGAGGAATAGGTAGGTCTCCAGAGACTCAGCTAAAACTTTACAGCTATTTATTTACAAAAGGCTCGTTCTGGCTTGGAGAAAAGTGAATACAGCGTCCGCACGTTGGGACTTATAATCTCTCACAAATGGATAGCTGGCTAAAATGTAATTGGATGAAAGCTGGTCTCATAAACTTGGGTAATGCAACACTTGTGGGCAGAGACATGACACGTGGCTCATGGGATCTGGAAAAGAATCCCAGATTAGACGAGATAAAAGGAAAAAAAAATGACTTCTTGTTTTGATTAATTAATTCTCTAACACTGGGGAGAAGGAACTTTTAATGTTTCACTGAGGTATGCAATGACTTCATTGGTCTGGGACGATCACACAAGGGGAAGCATGCGGCCATGAGGCAGTGAAAGGGAACAAAAGGATGAGTTCTTTTTTGGTTGGGAATTGAATTGGGAAAATGGGGATCAAATAGATAATAGGATGGGAGAGACTGGCAATATGCTGTTCCACAAGACATACCTGGATGTCGTGTTCAGTGTGGACCTTTGTAGAAAAACGTGGCCACTTTGTCTTGGGCCTGGGTCGATCGGCGCGCCACTCACGCCCTGGATAGGCCTAACAGGAAGGCAGGTGGTTGGACATCCGTCCGGGGTCACATCTCGAGACGACTGGGGGCAGAACGCAGGCAGTTTGCTTGGGTGTTGGAAGTCAGCTTAACCCCCCACGAGCAAGGCAAATCCTGGAAACAAACATACAGCCAGCAGAGGGGTCACAGGAAAGAGAGCTTAAGATATAGGTCTAAGAAGTACCAATCTGCCTACACCTTCTCTTTTGAGATATGTCCCTAAAACTGACAAAAGACTCTTTTCCCCAACTGGGGAACCCCCTATCTTGGCTGGCGGAGGGGGTTTTGGTTCCCCGCATTTCCTAAAAATCAGCTGATATTTGGAGGAAATGGCTGCCATTTTCCAAATCAAATTAATTAATTAATTGCGGGGTAGACGAAACGATCTATAAATGTAACAATATATATATATAAATATGAACGTGTGTCTAACCAACACGTACTATTGGGAACCAAGATTGTTCTTTATGCAGATGATCCATCGCTTGTGTGGTGTTGTAAAGTCTCCTCCTACGAGAAATGAAGCTATCCTTAGTCTCAATGGTGATGCAGTTAATCCTGTTTTCTCAGAACTGAACCTTTTTTATTATTCGTGCTATTCCTATTAATAAGTGGATACTACTATGCATTTCTTGGCCGTGTCCAATAGATTTTCGCTGATAAAATCCTACCAAACCATCGGATATGGGTAACATTTTGGAAATAGGTATTTGAAGCCACAGCCTAATTCGCAAAAATACGTAATAATGTCTAATGTGAATAATAAAGGCACTTACCAGATTAAATCTAAGAAATTGAAAGGGTAACTTAGCTAAATTTAGACGCACCCAGAGAGAGACTATGTAGACGTCATTACTGAAGGCCCTCCCACTCATTGATACTCTACTGTAGTATGACGTAGTTACTAGACACTCCAGTCGTATAGCCACTTTATGAATGAAGACACACAAACAGCTACCCTATGCACTTCCCCCCCTCTCTCTCTCTCTCTCTCTCTCTCTCTCTCTCTCTCTCTCTCTCTCTTTTATATATATATATATATATATATATATATATATATATATATATATATATATATTATATATATATATATATATATATATATATATATATATATATATATATATATATATATATATATATATATATATATATATATAGTATATATAATATATATATATATATATATATATATATATATATATATATATATATATATATATATATATATATATATATATATATATATAGTATATATATGTATATATATTTATATATATACATATATATATATATATATATATATATATATATATATATATATATATATATATATATATATTTATATATATATATATATATATATATATATATATATATATATATATATATATATATATGATATATATATATATATATATAATATATATATATATATATATTTCCTTGAAGCACAACTACATTTTAGTGCAATATGATACTCATAATTCATAGTCTAAGCACTTGGGCTATAACATAAATTTTTTAATCCATTAATCCAATTATTCTGCTGAACTGCATTAAAACTGAAATGTGAAATAAACTTATACAAAGATTAAAATATAAAACTATGTAAAAGCATATGTTGTTTTTTTGTTTAAGATTAAAACAAAACTTGTTCGAATCTGAGTCTTGCTCATTGAGCAGACCATAAGTAAAGAAGTTTCGTTACAAATACAGAAATCAATATTTCTACATGAGTAAAAGAAAAAAAAAAATAGAGAACACACAACCAAAATAATTGTTATTCATTTCCATCATCGTCATCGTCCAGGTATAGGTCTCCTCTATCCTCGTCATCGTTGTCTAAGTTTATAATGATAGGTCCAACAGGCTCTTGAATGTTGTCCATTGACCAATACCCATCCTCAAAGGCTCGAGATCGTTTCACTGCAGACCCCCAAACACTTTCAGTGGCCAAAAGCTTGGCTTCCTCGTGTCTTGCCTGCAAGTCTGCCCGGGTGAATCGCTATAAAGATGAACACACATGACGTTTCATACACGCCCATACTTGCTCAATGGCATTGAGCTCTGGGTGGGCAGTTGGCAGACGCGCCACCTCGTGGCCTCACTCTCGAATTATGTTGTCCACGATGTACTGTGGTTTTGGCCTGTTCTGTTGACATATGAGCAAAAGCTCAGGTCTTGTGGCACCGGCTGGGGCAGGGATTCGGCGACTCTGAAGCCAGATAATAAGGTCTGCTTTCTTGGTGGCCGTGGTAGGACACCGACACTCGTCTAATAGCTGGCTGTGATAAGGTGCGTTGTCGAGCACCAACACTGATGGTTCAGGCAGCAATGGTAGAAGCTGCGTTGTTAACCAGAGTATGAACCACCACGAAGCGCTCTCCCTCGCCAGGTGGTACCTATCGGCTATGCGTGGCACTGGTAGCAGGTTG
This sequence comes from Macrobrachium nipponense, assembly GCF_015104395.2. NCBI lineage: Eukaryota > Metazoa > Arthropoda > Malacostraca > Decapoda > Palaemonidae > Macrobrachium > Macrobrachium nipponense. The sequence continues at coordinate 47,465,194 of NC_061088.1, read as the reverse complement.
TGCGGTGTCCACCCACTCTGTTGTGGCTCATTCTGGTGGTGAACCACGTCTCATCGACATATACTATCTCCCTTCTATTTTCTCGATGGCGCTTCAGAGCCCGGAGAACCCCGATCCGTCGGCAAAACACATCAATGGACTCTTTTGCAAGATACATCTTTCGTTGAGACGTTTTATATCTGAATCCCATATCTTGCAGGAGCCGTCACACCGCTATCTCGGAGGTTGTTTCAGGGATTATGGTGGCTGTCTTAAAATCTGTCATCAGGGTTCTAACAGTAAATACTTGCTTTGCAGCAAATATCTCGTGAACAAACCGACGAATGACACCCACTGTAAAGTTATCAAAGACTTGTGGTATAGGAAATACTTCGCCAGCAGACTCATGTGAGATCACTGATCAGTTACGGTGAACAATCTTCCTCACAGAAAGAGACGTGATACCCATGAAATTTGCCACACGGTCGTAGGGCCTGTGTGGACAAAGACCAGTATTTAGCCAGTGAATAAAAATGCATTATATGGTATACTTTGTTTTCTCTACGCACGTTCATGCAAAGAAATTGATAATATTATAAGTCATAATAATCACATTAATATACGCCACAGTTATTATCATTATTGTTGTTATTAATACAATCATCATTATTGTTATTATTCATACTTCGACATCAAGGAAGAGTATGAGTAGAATATTTATAGATATATAAATGCTTTATATATTTGAACTTAGACATATATAGTACATACATGCACATACACATAATTTATAAATGAAGCTTTATATATAAATGTGTGTGTGAGTGTGTAAGTACAGTGTGTAATATATATATATATATATATATATATATATATATATATATATATATATATATATATATATATATATATATATATATATATATATATATATATATACATATATATACATACATACATATATATATATATATATATATATATATATATATATATATATATATATATATATATATATATATATATATATATATAAGGAGATCAGTAGAATAGGTAAATTGTTAAATATGGTTGATAAAGCTAGTCAGTGAGATAGTTTGCAGCCAAGAAAAAGTCTGTCATCTCTTATTGTGAAAATTTATAAATACATTAATATAAACAAATTATTTTTATATTTCATTTTTTTCCAAGCTCGTCATTCAAGTATGACCCCTATAAAATTTAATTGAGGCTTCCTGTCTGAATCATTTGGTGTTTGTGCATGATCTGTTATCCACTTACCTGTTAATATTAATCATATGACGCACTCGGTTCTTTTCTTTATTGCATACTGCAAAAACAAGCAGCACGAAAGCAGTCTTGCAGCCACAAGGACAATTTGCCAGGCCTGCCATAAGTGAAGAACCAGACAGCAGTCACGTAGAACAGATTGGCTTTGACGTATGAATGCTCTGCTCTCCTCCTCCTGTTATCGGCGTGTTTACTATTGTGAATGGAAAGTTTACTGGGTATTACGTCTGATGTCATAGTACACGTCATAACTAGCCTCTCTCTGGGTGCGTCTAAATTTAGCTAAGTTACCCTTTCAATTTCTTATATTTGCTCTGGCAAGTGCCTTTATTATTCACATTAGACATAACTGCATATTTTTGCCAATTAGGCTGTGGCTTCAAATACATATTTCCAAAATGTGACCTTTATCCGATGTTTTGGTAAGATTTTATCAACGAAAATCAATTGGACACGGCCCTGAAATGCATAGTAGTTACTTTCGTTAGATGATATCTTACAGAACATCTTTCACATAGAGACTAAATCTGTTGCTGAAAGAGCTAATTTCAAAAACTCTCTCTCTCTCTCTCTTTCTCTCTCTCTCTCTCTCTCTCTCTCTCTCTCCAACAACGATGTCATCAGCTTTTCAAGAGGCATTGTTGTACCCACTGAATGAGATTTTTCTCCTATTTTCACTTCATGCAGTAATTATGTATGCACGCTGAACTTTCCTTCATTTACAGTGTTCTGTAAAAGAAAACCATTGAGACGTCTATTTTTCTGTCCGCCCTCGGATCTTAAGAACTACCGAGGCTAGAGGGCTGGAAATCGGTATGTTGATTATCCACCCTCAAATCACCAAACATAGCAAATTGCAGTCCTCTACCCTTAGTAATGTTTGGCTTAACCATGATCGTGTGTCTTGCAACACCATAAGATGTGCGCCCACTGGGTGGCTGAAAGTGTAATGGGTCACGGCTCATACAGCATTATACGTTGTGCAGAAAACTAATAATAGCACAGAAAAACAAGAATAAAATTGAAGTGATGAAGTCGTCATTTAACAAGTAAAAAATGCACCGAAGTTTCGTAGTCGCATTTTTTACTTGTCATTTTATGACTTCATCATTTCTGCTTTATTCTTGTTTTACTGAGCCAATGTTCAGTTATTTATTTAAGTACAAACGTCACTTGGAGGGGAAACCAAACGCCCTTGCAGCCCAAGGCAGATCATCATTAATAAAAGTAAGCGAAGAAAGATTGACTCGGCTTAACAAAGGACGCAGAATTCCTGGGTCTTGAAGAAAACTTGATAAACCTCAAGGAAAACAGAATCAAGGGCAAAAATCTAAAGCCGAGAATGAAAGGTAACAACACTGACCTGAGCAATCGAGGACTGGCGATTTCCCCAAGATATCTATCATAGTATGCATCCATCCTGCTTAATTATAATGTCTGGTGATACCAGTCCAATATATATAACTAAGTTATAATTTCCCTTAAAGAAATCAAAAGGAGAATTTACATTATGACACGACCACCTGGCTATAATTTGTCTCTTCCCCTTTCGTGTTCATCCATAATTTGACCCTAAATCACATAAATGAAACAATGTTTCTTATACGATGAGAGGATATCAACTGAGGGGGAGTTATAATATCTTTCTCTTGAGAATTTTTAAATTAACGGAAATGTTCATAAAATGATATTTATTATGGTAGATATACTTAATATTTAAGGATGTTCCTCTAATAACTATATACACTTGTATTTTTTGGATTAGTTTGCAATCTACAGGCCCTCCCCACCTTGGTTTAAATTAAGCACACTGCAATCAACTAAGGTCCAGGTATATAATTCACCAGCGGTCTGGCTGATGAAGCAACAATTGTTACCGCCACTAAATTACGATATTTTTACACTTCTCAAAATCAATGGAGTCAGACTTTACTGATCAGTATTTCATTTGGAGGACAGGTCTTATAAGGAAACAAGCTTTGTTCTTCGCTCTAGAACACTTTTGCTATTGACTAATGCAAAGGGGTTGATTTTTTTTATATCCAGAATGTTATATTTTTAGAATCCCAAAGATAATAGTCCAGAGCTTATTTCCCTAACAGGGTGCGTTTATAAATGACCGCGCGCACGTTTGTGTGTGTAATAAATTCTTTCCAAACATACAACACGATTTTAATTTTTCACAAAACTTTCTGTTAGAAACGTAAAATTCTATTCATACATAAGCACTGATTATCATTTGAATGATGTATATGCTAAAAACCAGTTCTATTATTCCCAGTTGGTAAACTGGAGAAAACATCGTCAAATACCTTCTAAACTAGGATATTCTAATGTCTGTGAACTTCAAAAGTAATAACAAATTAAAATATAAATAAATATATATATATATATATATATATAATATATATATATATATTATATATATAATATATATATGATTTATATAGATATATATAGATTTATAGTATATATATAATATACTAGATATAGATATAGATATATATATATTATATATATATATATATAATATATATATACATACTTATATATATATAATATATATATATATATATATATATATATATATATATATATATATATATCTATATTACTATATATATATATATATATATATATATAGTATATATATATAGATATATATATATATATATATTATATATATGTATATATATATCTATATCATTATATATAATATATATATATATATATATATATATATATATATATATATATATATATATATATATATATATATATATATCTATACATATAGATATATCTCTATATATATATATATATATATATCATATATATATATATATATCTATATATAGCTAATATATATATATATATATATATATATATCCTATATCTATATCTATATATTATAATATATTATATAATAATATATTATATATATTAATATAATATATTATAAATATATATTATATATATATTATAGATCTAATATTATTATATATATATATTATATATATATATAAATATATTATAAATATATATTATATATATATATATATAGATATATTATAATATTATATATATATTATTATATATATATATATATTAATATATATATATATATATATATATATATTATACATATAGATATATATTAATAATATATATATATATATTATATCTATATAATATTATAGATATCTATATATATATATATATTATTATATATATATACTACATCTATATATTCTATAAAATAATATTATAGTTTAATATAGCATTCTTATCTTATATATATATATTAGATTTTTAAGATAAAATAGATATTAATAATATATATATCTTATATATATTAATAGATTTGTTTATATATATCGTATCTATATTATTATATATATATAATATTATCTATAATTATATCTATCTTTATCTATATATAGTATAATATCTAATATATATATATATATATATATATATATATATTGATTATATATACATACATATATATATATATATATATATCTATATATGATTTATTTTTTATTTATTATAGATATTATAATAGAATTAAATAATATAGATAAAAATATTTAATATTAATTAATATAAATTATATATCTATATAGAATATTTAATTAATATATTCTAATATAAATATATAAGATAAACATTATATATATATATATATATATTCTTATATATATATAGATGATATATATCATCTTAATTATATATATATATATATTATAGGATATATAGATTTAATATATTTATATTTATATATAAAACTAATTTAATAAATTATGGTATTTAAATCTATAGATATATAGATATGTAAGAGATTAAATTAAAATTAATTAAATATATATATCAATTAAATGAAATTAATAAATTAATATAAATAATATCTAAATTAAATATGTGATTCTATACTAGCTAGAGATTAAAGATTAGAAAATTATATTATTTAATATAAAATAATTTATAGAAAATTAATAGATAGAATAGATATTATATTAAATTTAAGATTAATATTCCTATTATTATTTTATTAAATTAATAAAAACGATATAGAGTATATAAATATATAAAGTAATATATTATTTTTATATATAGATTATAATATATATTAAATCTATATATATAAAAAAATATATATACAAGAATATATTGTATATCTTAAATATATAATATATTTTATTTTAGGATATTATATATTATTATTTTATATAAATTATAATATATATATATATAAATAAATTTAAATATATTTTATAATAATAGATATCGTCATACCTAACATATATTACATAGATAGATTATACAATAACAATATTTTTATTATACTATTATATCTATATATATATAAGTAGATATCATTAATATTTATATTATATTAATATATTTAATATATAATATATGATACTTATTTATATATATTAATAATTAAAATTAATAAATTAATATTATAATATTTTATTTATATATATAGATATAGTTTATTTTATAATAGAATATATATATATATATATATATTATAGAGATAATTAAAAATTTTTATATAATATATTAAATAGCATATTTTATCTTTTATTATAATATTTAATATTTAATATTAGATAATTATAATAATATTATATTATATGGATGGATTCTATAGATATATAGCCTAGAATATTCTTATATTATATTCTGTATATTATACTATGATATTAATTTTATAATATATTTTTATATATTAAATTTTTAATATTTATATATATATGAATCTATATATATAGATATAAAATTTATAAAATTATATCTAATAATTTTATTTAATAAATTATTAATAAATAAATTTTATATATATACAAATTAAAAAATTATTTTAATATAAATAATATTATATATATTATATAAGGATATATACTATATATATGATAAATTTATTATTATATATATTAAATATTAATTTATATATAGATTATATATAGATTTTTTTTATTTAATTATTATATTAAATTTATATAATATATGATATATATATATATAATATAGTATAGATATACTATACATTATATAAGAAATATATATATATATATATATAAATTATATATATTATATATATATATATATTATATATATATATCTTTTTATTTAAATTTTTAGATTTATTTTTTCTATTATATATATATATAATATATAGATTATTTTTATGATTTATAAAAATTTTTATAATTCTTAATATATATATATATATATAGATATAAATATATATTATATCTATTTATATATAGGATGATATATATATATCTTATATAGAATTATAATAATAAATTATATATATAAATCATAGATATATTTATAAAAATATATATCTTTATTAATTTTATAATTAAATTTATAAATATATATATATATATATAAAATAAAACATATATAGATAGATATATATGATCATATTATCGATATATATACGAAATATCATAATCTATATATATACTTTTAATTATATATATATATATATATATATATATATATATATATATATAGATATATATAGATATATATATAGTCTAATATAAGATTTATAATTAATTATTAATTTATTTTATAATTTTTTTATAATTATTATAATTTAAATATTTATATTTAATTATTATTTTATAAAATAATTAATTAATTTATATGATTATAAAATTATAAATAATAAAGAATCTAACTTATATATCTAATTTAATTTATTTTAATATATATATAGATATATCTACATTATATATATATATATTATATATATATATATATATAGAATATATATATATATCTATATATATATATATATATATATATATATATATATATATATATCATATATATATATATATATATCTTATATATATATATACGATATATATATATATATATATATATAGAATATATCTATATATCATATATATATATATATATATATATATATATATATAGATATATATATATATATATATATATCTAGATATATATAATATATATATATATATATATATATCTATATATATATATAGTTATAGATATAGATATATATATCTATACTATATATATATATATATATCTATATATCTATCTATATATATATATATATATATATATATATAATATATATATATATATATATATATATATATATGGGCAACCAAAGATTCATTAACCTGACCTACCCTTAAGACCAATTATGGCTGCTTATAACAATCCTTCTTTCTCTATCTCAAAATTTTTTGCTGGACTTTTATCTGAATATAGTAATAATGAATACTCTTTAAAAGATGGATATGACTTTCAACAACTGATTACCAGACAAGATGGTGATTACTATATGGTTAGTTTTGACGTTGAGTCTCAATTTACCAACGTACCTCTTAATGAAACCATCAACATTATACTTAACAAAATATTTATTGACGAAGATACAAAATTCCATGGTTTTAATCGGGCTATTTTTAAACAATTACTCGATCTTACAGTGCAAGATTCGATGTTTGTATTTAATCAGCGACTCGCAGGTCGATGTAGTTGTTATGGGTTCTCCTTTAGGCCCCATTTTTGCAAATTATGTTATGCCTCATTTGGAGTCTGAGTTTTTAAACCGGTGTGATTCTAATTTCAAGCCCTCATTATATCGTAGATATGTTGATGATACCTTTGCCTTGTTATTCCTTTTTAGAGTCTATCAACAACTTTCATCCTAATATCAAGTTTACAATGGAAGTAGAGAACGATGATTGTTTACCTTTTTTAGATTAGAAAATTACCAGAACTAACTCTGAGTTCTCCACGTCAGTCTATAGAAAATCTACTTTTACTGGACTTACTAACAATTATTATAGTTCTTGTCAACAATCTTTTAAACTTAATACTATTCACACTTTGGTTAATAGAGCACTAAAATACTCTTCGTCTTAGCAACTATTTCACATGAAGATTACTTTTTTGTTGGGTTTCTTCAAATCTAATTTATATCCACTCGAAATTGTTCAAAAAACCATTAACAAAATAATTACGAAATTCTTACAGCCACCAATACCTAATTTTAATGTCCCCAAAAGACCATTTTATGTCACGATCCCTTATATTTCTGACTTAAAATTTACATCCAGCCTCACATAAATTATTGAACATGAGATACCATGCCTTAAAGTTAAGCTCATATATAGCAATCCCTGCACAATTGGTTCCTTTTTTAACTATAAAGATCGCCTTCAGCCTTTTATGCGATCCAACGTTATATATAAATTTACATGCCCTGGATGTCCGGGCTCTTACGTCGGATCAACTCGAAGGCTGTTAAGGGTCAGATATTGCTCTCACTTGGGCTTCAGCTTTCGTACTGGTCAGAGAATAAAACAACCTGAATTTGCCAACATCAGGAATCATGCCTCTCATTACAAAATAGAAATACAAAAAGAACAGTTTTCCATAATAGATTATGTCAAACAGCCTGACCATTTAACTACTCTTGAGTCTTTATATATCAAGAGGCTTGTTCCCTCCCTCAATAGAAATACGTCCTCAGCAACTCTGTACCTGGCATAGTTGAAGTCGTGTATTTTAACGTGTCTTAGTTCATTCCATCTTCTCTTCTCACAATGAACGGTTGGTGTCTTAAGCTGTCTCTTTTAACCTGTTTTTTACTTTGTTCTTTTATATAATTTTAAGACTATTTTTAGTATTTGTGAATTCCTGTTTTTTGCACTTTTATTGTATTTGACTTATAAATGTGTCTTTATGTTCTTTCAGACTGATAATGCACAGAGAATTTAATGTGTGAAACGTTTCTTTGAATAAATTGTCATTATTACACCTCGTATCATGGACATCCCCTGAAGGTTTTATAAAATGTGTATATATATATATATATATATATATATATATATATATATATATATACACACACACACATATATATATATATATATATATATATATATATATATATATATATATATATATATATATATATATATACTATACATATAAAGGAGCCAATAATAATGCCAATAGGTAGAAACTGCTGACCTCTGGAACTCTTGGTATAAATAACTCTTTTCTGTGCCTCTTATTTTATTCATTACCTGCCTCTTCAGGCGGACAGCTGCCTCCAAAATAAATAGTATTAACTTCCTACCCTGTGTCATTTTTATGGGCTCCTGTTATTAGATGGAATTCTGTTTTAACAGAAAATATTTCTCACACACATAGAGCTAGCGTTGCGTCCAACGTAAACCATATCAGTGGCAGCCATTTGCTCAGGAATTTCTTGCTTGTACCGTTGTAAGACTCATGCAATTGCAGCTATCAGCGGAATTAGCTTTGCTAAAAGCTGCTTGTGAAAATATAAATGATCCTCCCTGCTTAAATTCCCTTTACAAGCGCACAAGAGAACTAGTTCCATAGTGTAAGTAAAATGTTGTTATCTTTATGTTATGTGCTATTAAAATCTTCACTGAAAATCAGCGTTAGGAATTTTGTTAGACTACCTACATGCAACTCAGTTATAGCCGGGAGTATTAACCATATATGTCTTATTGGCTAGGATAGTTAGTCAAATGAAGTGAAAATCGAAGTGATCAAAAATATATAGTGTATATTTCCTGCCCATGTGAAATTGATATTTTCTCTTCTGATATTTTCCCAGCCAGCCTAGCCTTGTCTCTTCCATGTAATTTAAGTAGCTAGATTTTCCTTCAATCGATCACATTTATTTTACCCATTAAACACGGTGCCCATACAAACCTTAAGTAATCTCTATTATTTTCCTTTTGCCTATGCCAGCCCACCACCCCAGCATCTCTCAGCTATTCTAACTTTTACTAAAAGCTTATGCTAACTGTTGTGCTAAGTAGAACCGTTCACCATGTACGAACCTTAAGTCTTCTGAGACGCCATAATTACGTTCATCACGAGCGAACCTTGACTCTTCCGAGACACCATAATCACGTTCATCACATAATTACATTCATCACGAATGAACCTTGAGTCTTCTGAGACACCGTAATTAGGTATATCACGAACGAATCATAATTACATTCATTATGAACAAATATTGAGTCTTCCAAGACACCACGGTTATGTTCATCACGAATGAGCCTTGAGTCTTTTGAGACACCATAAAACGTTTATCATGAAGGTCCCTGAGTCTTCTGAGACACCATAATTACATTCACCGTGAACGAACTTTGAGTCATTCGGGACACCATAATTATGTTCATCATGATTGAAACTTTAGTCTTCCAAGACAAAATAATTACAGTCGTTACGAACGAACCTTGAGTCTTCCGAGGCTTCATAATTACTTTCATCACGAAAGAACCTTGAGTTTCCCGAGACACCATAATTACCTTCATCACGAACGAACCTCGAGCCTTCTGAGGTATCATAATTACCTTCATCATGAACGGACCTTAAGTCTTCTGAGGCACCATAATTATGTTCACCACATAAGAATCGTGTGTCTTCCAAGATACCATAATTATGTTCATCGCTAATGAAGCTGGATTCTTTCGAAATACCATAATTACGTTCATCACAAACGAACCTTATGTCTCCCGAGACGCCATAATTACTTTTATCACAAATGAACCTTGAGTCTCCCAAAACACCATAATTCTTCTTCTTCAAGCTTCATCCCTATTCTGGTTTGCGGTTTTTAATGAGTCTCTTCCATCTACCACTGTCCTGTGTCATTTCCTCCCCTACTCCCTTCTCCCTCATATCATCTCTAATGCAATCTCTCCGCCTGGTCTTAGGTCTTCCTCTCCTACATGTTCCATCCACCTCTACGTCCATCACTTTTCTTGCCATGTGTTGCTCTTCTCTTCTTCTCAGGTGGCCATACCATATTACCCTTGCCTCTTGCACTTTCTTTGATGCTTCAGTGACCTTTATTGTATCCCTAATATGTTCATTTCTAACCCAGTCCTTTTTGGTTACTCCACTCATCCATCTAAGCATCCTCATCTCGGTTATGTCCAACTTTCTGCCCGCTGTTCTCTTTAGTGGTGCTGCTTCCAATCCATATGTCATTGCTGGTCTGACCACTGCCTTGTGCGCGCTGCCCTTTAATCTCATAGGGACATTCCTATCACATAAGACACAAGACACCTTCCTCCAGTTGTTGCAACCAAAACTGAATCTGGTTGTTAATTTCCTCTTCCATGTTCCTTCCGATACACCATAATTACGTTCATCATAAACTAACCTTGAGTCTTCTGAGACACCATGATTACGTTTGACAAAGCTTTTGAGATGGAGGTGATGTTACCATGGTTAACTTATGTTGTCGGCAGGCATTGTTTCTAGCTCGTGATGTCTGAGTGGTTTCTTTGATGCTGTAAGCATAGTATCTGACGAAGATTAAAAAAGTATCAAAATATTAAGGTGTGAAGATAGGTTCTCTACAATATTTTTTATATAGTCCTGAACAAGTCTATGGAAAGGCTAGTGGACTATATACAGAATAACTCATCCATCTAGAACCATTGCTTTTGAAGGAACAGATTTATGATCTCCAACACTGACTTTCTTCCTAGATACAGACATGATTACCACTGGCTTTTGAGTTGCTTGTGAAAACTTTCAGGCCACCCTTCTTCATAACTTCTCATCAACTCTTCTCCCAGTTGAACAGGATTATCAACATTAACAGATGCAGGTGATATCCTTCTAGTGACAATGTTGACCAGGCTGCCTTGTGGGTGACTGGTTGGTTCAGGGGATCAATGCAGGTGACCAGCTTATTCTGGATCTTCTGTCTATCTATCTGTGCTATCATTCTGGACCCTTGATGTACCGTCCTCCTTGTGTGCCATAACTGTATGCTGCATATCTATATCAAATAATATTTCTTCAGCTGTGCACATGCATGGAGGCCATATGCCCATCTTTTCAGTGAAGGTGGTTTGAGAGTTATACCAATTATACTCCCAGAACTATGGCCATATTGCATGAAAGTTGACCCTATGTATTGATCTGTACAAATTCCATTCCACACACCAGTTTGATGATACATAGCATGATTGCCTTTTAAGAACTCCTACACTGGATCAGGTAGCTTTGCCATAGAATGCAGATAACTCAGGCAACATCGCAACGTCATCAATATTTTGTTCTAGAGTATGTAAATATTGAATAATAATGACACATGATGCGTAGGCAGTGGACCAGCTGAGAAACCAAATGTTTTTGTTGACATTCACGTTTAGTTATTCCACCCCCAGATGGTATGAAATATTGCCTTGTGATTTCCCCACCGTGTAAAGGAAAGGAAATGAATTCATAATTAGCAGGGTAACCATTTTTTCACAGTGGTGGAAACATGTCGACCTTCGCGACTTTAATACTATTACTGTGGGTGGAGATATCTCGATGCTAGGAAACAAAGGGCTAATGATATTTCCCTGAAAAGCCCATCATAACATCTGATAGCATACCTTTTACACTTCTCTAAAGAAAAACAAACTTCTAAGTTAAGTAGAAATTAAGATATGGCTGAAAAATAATATTTCCTGACATGCAATGGCGGCAATTTTCAATTATGGCAATTAAAAATTTTGCCCAAGGGTGCACCTCTTGCACCCATTTGTTTTATGATAACAATTATCTCTTGAAAGGAGGATTCATAAAAAATTCCATTCGGCCACTGGACCACTGGGAGGCCTGTTACATGAACATTTTGAGAATAACTTCTGTTGTGAAACACACTTTTATAATGTTTATTCCGATTCCACAACTGCAATTCTATAAGAAATTTAACAAACACTATGAGTGACCAAGTGCAAAATATTTACTTTACTTCTACTTGTTAAAAATCTCTTTAGAGAGAGAGAGAGAGAGAGAGAGAGAGAGAGAGAGAGAGAGAGAGAGAGAGAGAGAGTGGACCAGCTCGCAACGGTCACAAGTATAAGAATGACAATAATCATGGGTTCATATGGGAACTTCTGGTTAACTGGATACTCACTCCCAAAATGGATGACGTCATTATAAGTTGAAACATTTTGGGGCTGAGATTCTCTTTAATCAACTTATAATTAAATTACTTTACAAGTTTATACATTTATACATTCCCTTTAAAAGGAGAGAGAGAGAGAGAGAGAGAGAGAGAGAGAGAGAGAGAGAGAGAGAGAGAGAGAGAGAGAGAGAGAGAGAGAGTTATTATGGTTATTAGTAATCAATAGCATTACACGATCTCAGAATAATAAGAATTCTATTAAAACGAAAGCAAGCTACAAATGGCATCATTTTCTGAAAATAACGTCATGGAATATTCTAGAAGCTATATGGCACAACATTACGAAACATGATGCAATTTTCATGTTGTTTAGACAGGGACAAAGGCGAATCATACACGTTCAGTTCTTAACGTGGCAAAATCCTATGACAAATGTTTAAAAATAAAAAAAAAGGAAAGAAAGACCGAGCCTCTTACCTCTAAGTGATTATACGTTCCCAAAACAAGACGAAGAACTCGAGCCTTCCTTCTTTAAGTGATGACAACTATCACATCCGCTTCGGAATGGAGATCTCTCTTCTTATATACGTTACCCTCTAGTAACCTTAACTTATACTTTTGTGAATTCTAAATATACATTGTTTGGACATGAAATATATACATATTTATAATGAGACAACAACATAATAATTCTGGGAAAATTACAAACCAATATTATAATACTTACTCCCTACAGAAGATTAATTATCCCTGGTCTGAATCCAATGATTCACAACCTGGTAAAAAATCTGCAATTACAGAAATGGGTACTAATTTTACACAGCATGATTAAAAAATCGAGAACTGAAGATACTGAACGGTTGCCTTCCCAAACTTAATCTGTTCTAGGTTGCCTATTAGTCCTGCTTGCTGTAATTTCTTGAACACTTTTCTCAGAATCTTCAGATATTCTTCCAATGTTGTAGAGTAAATCTCTATGCCATCAAGGTATACACCTCCTCCTTCTATCGATCCGGCCAGTTGATCCATCACTCATTAGAATGTTCTAGGTGCATTTATCAGACAAAACGGCTACTTTAGTTTCACTACTATCTTCAGGAACACTCTGACTACTCTGAGTCTCTTCAGAAACGTGCTCTTCTTCCTCTTGGGAATATCACTTTCCTTAAAGAATTCTCCTAAGCTCAAAGATCCTTCACTTGCTCCTTATTGAGTGGGTAAATCCTCAGTCTCTTCACTGATAGGTGTAGTCCTCTTCATACTCCTGGTAGCTACTCAACTAGGAAATGGGTGGGGGTAATCATTCTCTAAATCAGCCATAGGACTAACCTTCAATGGTTTGTCTGTCACTATAGATCAAGGAACAAATAGCACACTACCAACTTCATTACCCAACAGAACCTGTGGACCTTCTACACCCAGTGAGTCCTTTACAGTAAAATCAATACCTCCTGTCACCAATTCACACGACAGGTGCAAGCGGCCTATAAGATTTACCTCTTCTCCTCCTGTACCCTTCAGAATAACTGAATCTCCTGTGAGATTCTTGTCCAACTGAGGGTGAGTCCCACATACTACCTTACTATGGTTATTCCCTGTATCATGAAATACCTTGACTGATACCTGCACACTCCCTCATCGAGTTGTCAGAGTACCTTCACAGATATATGACTTAAAAGCCTCCAAGCTGCTTAGCCACTCACTGCTTGAAGTTACATTTCCACTGACTGCTAAACACTCCACTTGTTTAGTTTCAGTCTTCCTTATAGTCTCAGTCTTCCCCACACTGCTCTTCGTAATCTGTTTCACTTGGTCACCCTTTCCCACTTGACCACCTGGCTTCGACTGCTGCTGTGTCTGATTACGCTCTGAACTACAATACTCCTTCTCTTCCATTCTTGAAACAGACAACATTAGTCTTCTGTATCTGTCTTGAGAAACTGGATGATAAGGATTTCACATTCGATTGTTGAAGTTACTGCCACTTGTAGAATTCCCAGTAGTAAATTTGTTCCTGAAATTTGGACGAGACCTAAAACCTGGGCGTTGTTGAGTCTGGTACTTGACATTATAGTACCTTTTGCTACTGGTCATGTTATAGTCTTCACTCAGTGAAGGAGCTTTGTCAAATTTCTTAACCTCTCTCTCTCTCTCTCTCTCTCTCTCTCTCTCTCTCTCTCTCTCTCTCTCTCTCTCTCTCTCTCTCTCTCTCTCTCTCTCTCTCAAAAGGGCTCTTATATGTTTAGGAATTCCTCTAAGATATTGTTTAAGAACAACTAACTCTTCAAACTCATCGATAGTTTTAACTTTAGCAGCCTCCAACCATCGTTTGAAACACCTCATTTTTTCTTCATAATCCAGGAAATTTACCATGCCATCTTTTCTTAAATATCTGCATCTTAAATTGTAATACTATTGGGTCATCAGGTAAACTTGAGGCTTATTGTGTTTGAGTACCTTGTAATCTTTACACTGATCAACTGATAAGGCTAAATAATCACCTTTCCCTTTACCAATAAAGACACTTTGTAACAAGAATGACCAGTTATACCTGAAGACACCTTTTCAAAAAGATCAAAGAACTCATCTTGAGCTTCTTCAGTAAACTTAAGTATTAACTTCTGCACTCTTACCATATCAAATACAGGGTCTTTACTACCTTGGGTAGGGTTAAACAGTGTCACTGCTTTTTCTTTTTCTCTATCTATTCTTTCTATTTTCTCTCTGCCTTCTCTGCCTCTTTCTTCCTGCATTCTCTCTCTTTCAGCTTGCAGTCTTTCTCTCAGCCTGCATTTTAAGCTTAATCAAACTTTCTTGTTTCCATGTGTCTAAGCTCTACCTCTCCATCACGTTTTTCTTTCTTTTCCTCTTGCTTATTTATAAGATCAGCCTGTGCTACATTCAACAATTCTTGTGCTAATTCTAACTCATCTTCATCAGTTATTCTAGACACTACCACCAAACGCTGCTGTTGAAACAATCCACTGTACCTTAGTCAGATTGGTTTCAGATGAATCTAGGATAGAAGGAGCAGGTAAAAATTCCTGAACTTCGAACAGAGCCATTTTCTCTAAGTTACGCAACTTACAGTTCAATGCAATGCAAAATTCAACTTTATGTTCACTTTCCTATCAAAATATATTCCTAACATCACCAGTATCAACCATAAACAGGAGTGATTTTGTTCTGTTCCCAGGTCTGGGCACCAATTAAATCTTTGATGAAGTGTTCTGATTATCTGGTTACTACATTTACCATCATAAAATTCAAAGTTCCCTCACAGCAGCCAGATACTTGTACTTTCATAACAGATAAAATACGACTGAGTACTGTAAAGACAACAGTGGCCCTTAAAAGGCTTATTAACATGTAAAAATCAGTGTAATTTCAACAAAACACATGTGAACTATTCATGTAGGCTTAAGCTAATTAAAAACAGAACAGAGGTAGATGGAAGAGACTCATTAAAATCAGCGATCCCGAATACGGATAAAGCTGGGAAGAAGAAGAAGAAGACGACTCTAAAAAAAGACTTTAACTATCTCCCCTGTCTTTACTTGCTTCAAGAAAATTGAAGGAACAGCACAATCTATCACTAGGCCTGCATATAAATTCATTCCTATCATTGTGTTCAAGATAAACCACTGTTTTTAAAAATATCAATACAGAAATTTTATTTTTAAATTTCAAAATTTATGCGTGGAATTCACAATCTTAAGAAAATTTCATTATTACTTCAAAACAACACAAGTTTTAATTAATTCTTGAATTAATTTATTGAACAAAATTAAATCAAGATTAGTTTATCAATAACTTAAATTGGTCAAGAAATGAAATTAATTAAGAAAAATTCAAACTGTTAAGAAATTCTTCAGATTTGTAAGGAAAATGCAAGTAAATGAAAATTACTTCACAAGTGGCAAAGTGTGTAATTAAATCAAGCATCAAACACTAAATCACAAAGAAACACTTGAGAAAGTTAATCAAGTATATTGTGAATGCAAATATACAAAAGTACAAAATGTGGAAATGTGTCCAATTTACCACCGAATGTGAAAAGCTAAGAAACTGTCAACACACAGAATATATAAAAAAAAAAACACTTCAACAGAATTAAACACAATTCGCACAGAAAATTTAAATGGAAGAAAATGAAATAAATTCATCAAGTACCTATTATACTTGGGCTGTCCGTATAATAAGGTTCTCAAGGAGCTGCAGTCACAAGGAACGCTGTTACGCAGGATCCGGCGACACTGGTGTGTAGCTTGGTTCCCGCTCTCCCAATATCCCCCCCTCCCCCCACACCGCCCCCCGTGAGCTGTGTCTGTGACGCTCAGCCTTAGCTTGGCAGCCGATAGAGATGGAGCTCCCACTCACTTCTCCTGCCAGGTGTGAATCACGTTCTGTGATTCGTTTTTTGTGAGCAAAAAACATTGCGCTGGTGGACGTTCATTCCTAACTGTGTGAAGTCTACGGGGAAAATGTGTATCAGTGTACATGTGCGCCAATAGTGCAGAAAATTCAAAGACGGATGTACAGACGTCCATAATGAATTTCAGAACCGGAGAGGAGCTGAAAGAAGAGGTTTTAAGCTACCTTCGCAGAGCGGTGGGAGAGTTTTAAAATTCAGGCCTAAAGAAGATGGTACACCGCATGCAAAAATGCAATGATCTCAACAGCGATTATGTTGAAAAATAGAAAAAAGTCTAAGCTTTCCAAAAATATATTATTCAATGCCAATAATCATGTTTTTCATTGTGAAAAATCTTTGGGAATCTTCTTTTATGGACAACCCTCCTATTTTAAGTGCTTTAAGTGCCCTAAAGCTGTACCTTTTTACAATACCTTTTCATAAGCTGCAGCTTCAAAATTCACCAAACCACTTGGCATTCCTGTTACAAAAATACTTTGAGAATAAGTGTTATTACGTAATAAACTTTTACAATGTCTGTTCAGATTCACAACCGCAATTCTATAAGAAATTCAACAAACACTGAGAGTGACCAAGTACAAAATCTTTATATTACTTTTACAAGTAAAAAATCTCTCGATCAGGAGAGAGAGAGAGAGAGAGAGAGAGAGAGAGAGAGAGAGAGAGAGAGAGAGAGAGAAGAGGACCAGGTCACAAAAGTTACAAGTTTACGAATAACAAGAATTCAATGTTCATATGGGAACTTCTGATTAACTCGACACTCGCTCCCAAAATGGATGACGTCATTATATGATGAAATATTTTGAGGCTGATATTCTCTGCAATCATCTTAAAAATAAATTACTTTACAAGTTTATAAATTCCCTTTAAAAGATGAGAGAGAGAGAGAGAGAGAGAGAGAGAGAGAAGAGAGAGAGAGAGAGAGAGAGAGAGAGAGAGATTATGGTTATTAGTAACATTACACTGTCTTAGAATAACAAGAATTCTATTAAAATAAAAGCAAACTGCAACAGACATCACTTCCAGAAAATTAAGCCAGGGAGTGTTCTAGAAGCTATATGATGCAACATTACGAAATATAGTGCAATTGTCATGTAGTTTTATCAGGAACTAAGGCGAATCATATGCGTTCAGTGTTGCAAGTGGCAAAATCATAATTACTGAATGATTTACAAAAAGAAGAGGACCGAGCCTCCTTATCTGTAAGTGATGATAGGCTCCCAAAACAAGACAGAGAACTCGAACCTTTCTTCTCATTTTCCGTATCAAAGATCTTCCTAACTTCTCTCCTCTTACTCCAATTCTGATTATATTATGGGGTAGAGCTTCACATCGGAAATTCTGGCATGGAAAAATATCTTTTCATAAGCTAAAATTGTGAAATAACCCTGTACTGCACTTTAAAGAAATAGGGGATTACGAAAAATGTCATATAAGTTTCTATGTATTCCTTTGAATACGAAGTTATGCGGGATGCGTCTTAATCAACATGAATATCCTTCAATGTCAGTCACTAGTTTCATATTAGTTCACAGCTTTAATCGAAGTTTAACAATATTTCTTCATAAGAAAGGAATTACATGGCAGGGTTTTGCTTAATTTACCTAAAATAATGTCTCTATGTGGGCTTATTTGTGTAGCCCAGGGATCCTAGCTATTCAACTATTCATTAAGCGCATCAGTGGCGTGATCGGTATGGTCTTGGCCTACCACCTCGGTGACCGCGAGTTCGATTCTCTGGCATTCCACTGAGGGGTTAGAGATGTGTATTTCTGGTGATAGAATGTTCACTCTCGACGTGGTTCGGAAGACACGTAAAGCCGTTGGTCCCGTTGCTGAATAACCACTGGTTCCATGCAACGTAAAAACGCCATACAAACAAACAAACAAACAACTATTCAAGAGAGAGAGAGAGAGAGAGAGAGAAAGAGAGAGTAGAAACATACAGACTGACGAACACAGAAAGGCAGGGGTCATTATAGATATATAATTGTGCAAAATAAACACGATAAATGCATGGTATATATAAAGGAAACTTTTCAAGAATTTCATAAAAATATTCAAAGTAAATAGTCAAGAAAATTGGCACGCTCCTTTTGTATATGAGAATCTTAAATGTAATTACCTAAACCTGAGTTGTATCCAAATTACACTGAAAATAATAATACTAATACCACTGTCAATAAAACCATATTCAACAGCTCTATTGCCACTACAACGACTAGCATTAACAATAAAGTATGTCACCGTAACGTCACGAAGCAGTCGCCATAGAGAATTCCGAAGCAAAAGTAAAGTAAGAATGAATGTTGATTTTATTAAGGTAATTAACACTTATATTAATAATTATCACAAATTATGATTAAATTTCACGTAAAACCTGATAGGGACGTGAAATATTAAAACTAATTACATCTTCATATTACGAGAGATGTACACTTGGCAAGAAAAGTCAGGATACAGTTTTCATTAGCCTTCGCTCATTGAATTTTCCATTTGTTTTTACTTAAAAGATATAATCTCGTTAAATTTACTCTAGAATATGAAAATATATTGCAAATTATATCATATAAGTTAGAAGTGCAAAGCCAAACAGTTCAGATACTTAGAAACATGATGTATGTCCGAAGTAATTGGAATTTCTCAGATGGATTCGTTCATAAAGATCTGGTAGATAGAATGTGAATTTCTGATTGTAGTACTATGTAACACGATGACAAATTTACTTGTTTTCCTTCATGAACGGAAATATTGTTGCATCATCGTAAGTGGTGAATGTAGTTATTTTAGTTTCTACAAATTATTGTTAGTATTCCAAAATGCTTAAAGTTAGCTAACATCAATGGCAGCCAATATTGCGATGGCTAGGGTAGGTTGAGGAAATCTAGTTGCATCTGCAAAAGCGTTTTCTATGATGTGAGGAGGAGCCCTAGAACTTCGAGCGGGAAAGCGCTAGTCACTGGATACTGGCTTATGTAACGGATTTCACGCTTTGATTACTTTGACGTTGACGTGGATCGAATGCTAGTTGCTGTTTACAAAGCTTTTGTCTTTAAAATTAAATCTTCATCAGAGTTAAAGTAGCATATCAGCTCAAAGATTTTCTGGCTATGCTCCCATTACAAAGCAGTTCATAGTTAGCTTACACGACTGCAATACTTTGTCGCGAGGCTGAAACATCTCCCAACACATCAGCATTTTTTGCATAATATAAAACTTTAATTGTCTGTGCAATACATATTGAGTTATTTGTGGTAAGAAATATTTTTACTTAACACAGCTTTTTTCGTAAATGATTGGTGGACGAAACCCAAATTTCAAAAGTACAGACTATAACAAGAGAGCAAGAATGACAGCAGCCTTCGTTTGAAATTTTCCATGTCCTTTTAGAATCTTTGAATGTTACAGTAACTGTCAAATGAAATCGAGATTATGTTATGAATTTCTTAGAGAATTAACTTGAACATTATGATCTTGACAGCCATATCACCCTATTTCCCAGGTATCTGTGCACCAACTCACTGCTTTTTCTTTTGCCTTTCCTCATCACAAGTCCTTCACAAATACTATAATTCTCTCTCTCTCTCTCTCTCTCTCTTCTCTCTCTCTCTCTCTCTCTCTCTCTCTCTCTCTCTCTCTCTCTCTCTCTCTCTCTCTCTCTCTCCACTTAAAAACCATTTGAAAAAATATCATCACTCAATCTCTCAAAGTAATGAATTAAGTATATTAATTGATAGGCCTATGCTTGCGCTCCCTGTCTCTCTCTCTCTTCACGGTTTCTTTCCCTATCACTCTCTCTCTCTCTCTCTCTCCCCTCTTTTGAAAAAATATTATCACTCAATCTCTCAAAGGAAATATAATGATTCAAGTATCTCCCAATCGATAGGCCTATGCTTGCACGGTCTCTCTCTCGTCATAATATTGTTCCTCACGATTTTCACATGTACTGCCCAAATTTTAACAAAATTTTCCCTCATTTTTAAGATCTGTTTTCAATTACACATGAATAAGACTTCTACAGAATCTTTATGGTGTAAAGTTAAGAGAAATTTAGAAAGCAACAATCTATATGATTTTCAAGCTCAGCCCCCTTTTAGAGTTGCCAGGTGTGGCATTATTGAACCATATATGTCCGAAGATTTAAAAAAAAAAAAAAAAAAAAAAAAAAAAAAAAAAAACTGTATCCTGACTTTCCATGCCGAGTGTACAAATTCAGATTTTGACGACTTTGAATATTTCTATGAACTTCATACTTTAATGTTGGTCAATCTCACTGTCATTTGGTTGAAAAGTCTGGGATAATGAATTACCTTGTCATTCAATCTAATAAGGATCTAATGAAAAGGAGTGGATAATAATAATAATATAATAATAATAAAGCGAAAGAAAGGAGAAGCTAAGGGTAAACAATGAAAATTTCCTTCTTCCTCGATTTACAGAATCAAGCAGTCTAAATATATGTGAAAAAAAAAATCATTTTTAATAGTAAAAGTAAATGGAAAACTTCCTTTTACAGAAATGATATATATATAGAGAGAGAGAAGAGAGAGAGAGAGAGAGAGAGAGAGAGAGAGCTGCTACTTCAATTACTGAAGACCGTTGACTGCAGAGGTATCAGCGCACAAAATTCAGTAACTAGGCATGAAAGCAATTTCTGCTTCTATACATCAGTTCCTTGATATAAAGAGATTCAGGAAGTCTATTCACATCTAGTAACTGACCCCTTCCTTATACAACGAAACTACTTCCACACAATTACACATGGCCTAACTGCCTATTACTCACAGCTCTTTTTCTCATTCTCCCTTTGGTTTTCTTATCAGTTATCAGCCAAACAACTCCGCAGTCAGCCCGGTAACACTGTTTTCATGAGCATTTCTATTATGTTATTTCTAAAATAGTGTATCATTCTGAATAAATATGAACCTATTTTTTTTTTTTTTTATTTACTTCGGTTTTAGCTTAACACCACTGAATATAGTTCATCTAGATAACAGTGAGCAGGGTATTTCTAACCAGACCTAAAAATGTTCAGCAGGAATTTGAAGACGGTACGGATTTTCTATATTTTGATATCACAAACATCTTCTTTTTTATATATCATATGAATAATAGCTAAGCAGGGTTTTCATGGCTATACAAATTAATTTTATTGACGCCGTGATGATTGATGGGAGGTATACGAGAAATGTTGGGCTAAAAATTCTTACTGACAAATTTATTATTAAATTCAAGTTCACCGGAGGGGAAAATCTTACAAAGTATAGATTTACACAACATGTGTGCACACACACACACATATATATTTTTACGTTTATCTTGCCTCGCCTCACCAGAAATTAAAATTAAGATTAAGCTAGAAGCAGCAGTCATTTTACCCCCAACATTGGCTGACTTTGGGACGGATTTAGGGACATCAGCTTATACCAGGCCAGACAAGGGAGATAGGAATTTCTGGTTCATCGTAGTTAGTGCGGGAGGGTATTAATTCTTTAGCACTAATGTCACAACACAGTGGGCAGCTAGGTAGGCCCTTCCTAGGCCTAGTCTTAAGACCTATTTTACCTTGACCTTGTTACTGGCCGCATGTCTGTTTCCAGACCTGCCAACGGGGGTGAGGGAAACTACCCCCAATGCGAATTGTCCGCACCCTGATTCATTCTCAGTCCCGCTTAATTGCTTATCACGGACAGACATCCACCCTTGCCTTCCTTAGACCTAGATAAAGGCACTGGCTGGTACACCCCTAAAACTCGGACAAAACCGACACCATATTCTCATCATGCTACACACCAAAGGCATCCAGGTATGTCTGAGTTACATTCATAAAGCCAGTTCTCTTTCTCTGAGTAAAACAAACTCTCACATTTTCAAATTCAATTTCTCACTTCTCTAACGAACCTCCTTTCATCCAAACTATCAAGCACATGCTTCCCTTGTGACTTGTCTAAGATCAACGAAGATCTTCATTAAGCTATTCCATGTAAGCATTAGATTTCTCCCCATATTACCAGCATTGTGTGTGATTTGAGGATGAATACGCTCCATAGTACATTGTCATAAATGTTTTGCATGAAGTCTTTGTTTTACGTTATGTGTAACCTGGAATTAATTTCCAGATTTCTGCCTGCCGACTTGTGAATTCTCCCTCCTTACCAGCGCTTAATTACCTTAGAAGATATCATCAAATTTGGAAACCAGCCTTGTATAGGTTGTGAATTTGGCCATTCTCTCATGTTATTGTGAATAATAGAGTAATTGAACACAGTATTCTGTGCCCTCTCCACGTGGCCTATCTGCCATTCCGTTTGTCTCAGCCCCTTCAATGCTTTTGTAAATATACTTAATTAACCCTTAAATGCCGAAGCGGTAAAAAAAAAAAAAAAAGTCTCCCGTGTGCCGGAGGTGTTTCGGAATGAGCGCGGAAGCGGAAAAAATATTTTTTTCAAAAAATCACAGCGCGCTTAGTTTTCAAGATTAAGAGTTCATTTTTGGCTCCTTTTTTCTCATTGGCTGAAGTTTAGTACGCAACCATCAGAAATGAAAAAAAATTATCATTATCATATACAAATAATGCGATATATGATAGCGAAAAAACGAAATTTCATATATAATTGTATTCAAATCGCGCTGTGCACGAAACGGTTAAAGGTAACAAGTTACTTTTTTTTCGTTATAATGTACACTAAATTGCAATCATTTTGGTATATAACACATTGTAAAACGATAAAAGCAACACAGATAAAATGTTATCACAAAATAATGCATGAATTCGTAACGTGCAGACGTAAACAAATATTTTTTTCAAAAATTCACCATAAATCTAAATATTGTCCTAGAGACTTCCAATTTCTTTCAAAATTAAGCCAAATGATTGAATATTACTATACTGTAAGAATATTAGCTTACAAATGCAGTTTTCGACCATATCTGACAAGTTAAAGTTGAGCAAATGTCGAATTTTTTTATGTATATTTTTTTATATGCAATTATTTCGGAAATAAGAAAAGCTACAAGCTTCAAATATTTTTCGTTTTATTCTATATTAAATTGCGCACATTTTCATATATAAAACTCTATGAAATGCCTAATATGAAAGGGAGCAAATATTCCGAGAATGGAACGTACGCATATCAGAGATTTGTGGGGGAGAATCCGCGCGCGGAGGGAAGGAAAGTTTTTTTTTAAATTCACTATAAATCTAAATATTGTGCTAGAGACTTCGAATTTGTTTCAAGATGAAGATAAATGACTGAATATTACTAAACGGTAAGAGTTTTAGCTTACAATTGCGTTTTTCGACCATTTCGGTAGAGTCAAAGTTGACCGAACGTGGTTTTTTTTCTATTTATCGTGATTTATATGCAAATATTTCAAAAATGAGAAAAGCTACAACCTTCAATTATTTATTGTTGTATTCTACATGAAATTGCGCACATTTTCATATATAAAACTTTATGTAACGGCTAATTTAAAATGGTGCAAACATTACCACAATCGCAAGTATGATTTTTTTGGAAGAGTTACCACGCGGACATAAAGAAAATGTTATTTTTTTCATAAATTCACCATAAATCGAAATATTGTGCTAGAGACTTACAATTTGTTGAAAAATGAAGTTAAATGCTTGAATATTACTAGAATATAAGCGATTTAGCTTACAGTTGCGTTTTTCGACCATTTCGGTAGAGTCAAAATTGACCGAAGGTTGAAAATTTGTCACTTATCATTTTTTATATGAAAATATTTCAAAATTGATAAAAGCTACAACCATGGGTTGTTTTCAGTTGTATTGTGCATGAAATTGCGCACATTTTCATATATAAAACTTTATGTAACGGCTAATTTAAAATGGTGCAAACATTACCACAATCGCATGTATGATTTTTTTTGGAAGAGTTACCGTGCGGACGTAAGGAAATTTTTTTTTCATAAATTCACCATAAATCGAAATATTGTGCTAGAGACTTCCAATTAGTTGCAAAATTAAGGTAAATGATTGAATACTACTAAAATATAAGCGTTTTAGCTTACAATTGCGTTTTTCGACCATTCTACATAAAAATGCGCACATTTTCATATATAATACTCCATGTAACGGCTAATTTAAAATGGTACAAAATTTATGTCAAAGTGACGAAATAATTTCCGAGATGTGTCACAGATACTTTTTAGTGCGGCAAGAAAGAAATTCGTGCTTGCGCGCCTGCGTAACGATTGTAAACAAAACAACACCTTGATCCGTGAACTCCCAGTATCCCCCAAGGCGCATGATTCAAGAGTTTTCGGCTGGTAGGCCTAAAAGTATTTTTCCGCGAATTTTTAAAAAAACTTTTGTATGTCGACGTAAAATACGTCCAGTCGGTACCCGAGAGACAAAAAATGTTGACGTAAAATACGTCCAGTCGGTGTTTAAGGGTTAAGATCTAACTGGCTGACTTTCCATGGCTATCTTAGTTAAGTAAACAGCTTTTTAACACAAGGTAAATAAAAAGCTCTTCATTCTTACTCCATATCCTTACGTGTGTGGGTTGTGACGGACATTTACAGCAAGGTTTAAGACTTTACTAATAGAACCTCATCCAAAACAACCACACACGTAACAGTGACAACTCAGCCGGTACGAGCCTTTAAAAGTTGTAAAATCATGTTATCCCTCAAAAAGCGTAAGCATTAAACGATTTTTTGCAGAGCGTAAAAGTGTAGAAAATTTTTTACCAAGGCAGGACATGATCAGGCAGCCCGTAAGGGTATATTGTCATTGTTAGTACAGTGGTACCTCGAAATACGAAATTAATCCATTCCGAGGCGGCCCTTCGTATCATGAGTTTTTCGTATCTTGGAACACATTTTACATGTAAAATGGCTAATCCGATCCAAGCCCTCCAAAAACACCCCAGTAAATTATATTTCCAGGCCTAAAACACATGTTCTAGGGTTACAACGCCAATCCGACGGAAGAAATATGACTCCAAAAAGGCAAAATACTGTACATACTTGAGTAATATTCAACTGCATGTAATGTTCAACCCCATTTTTACTGCATAAGCCTAGCCTATGTTAGCGGTTGCTACTGTAGCCTAGTCTATGATTCTGACATCTAAACCTAAGAGCTAAAAGCTTAGAATATGCCAATAAAATGTATAAATAATCAGTATGTACTCATTTAAAATAATTATTAATTAATCATTAACTATAATACACAAACAAACAAAAAACAAACCTTCCAATCGATTGTTTACATTCAGCTCTTACCCGTTCTTACGAGTATCGAACGAGCGCGAAGCAATCATTTTCCTAGCACACAGTAAGCCATAAATTGTCATTAGTATCTCTTCAACTAATGAAACTACCAAACAGTATAATAACCATTCATTTCTATTCTTTATTCTATCTTTACCTAATGGAGATACCGAGTTACTGACAGCTATAATGAAACATACGTATACGCAACATAATAATAAAATAGAAGAAGAATTCTAAAAAATACGTATTTGCTGGCAGTCTGATTTATTTTATATCTTATGATATCTAATTCACAATTTTTTTATTAAATGCATTGCACGTACTCATTTCAAATAATTATTAAGTAACCATTAACTATAATAAACAAACAAAAAAAAGCTTCCAAACGTCTGTTTACATCCAGCACTTACGAGTATCGAACGATCGACAAGCAATCACTTTACACAGTAAGCCATAAATTTTCATTCTCTCTCTTCAACTACTGAAACTACCAAACAGTATAATAACCATTCATTTCTATTCTTTATTCTATCTTTACCTAATGTTTTTTTTTTTTATTAAATGTATTGCATGAATAAGTTTTTCAATTTACAGCATCCTTTTACCAATAGAATACTTGAAGCACAAGGGGTAGATGCTGACCAATAGGAGAGCAGGACCTTATGGGGTGACTAGCATCAGGAACCAATGGGAGAGCGGGAGGATGGTGGCGAGTTTACTCAGTTGGTGGCGCGGGAGTTTTAAAATTGTTCTCGGTGGTCCGGGCGAATCTCGTGACTTTACAGCAACAACCTTTCGTATCTTTTTTTGAAAAACTTTTTCGTATGTTAGAGCAGTAAAATTTTTTTCGCATTGGCTTTCGTATCTCAAGTTTTTCGTAAGTAGAGCCTTTCGTATCTCGAGGTATCACTGTATTCTTATTATTCTTATTATAACCATTGTTAACATTAAGGCGCGTTAGGAAATAATTTAAGAAGTGTTTGAAGTAAGAAGTGTTCTCTCAGTAAAAGATATTAGCAACCATAGCGAGCTCTCTTGGCCTTTCAGCACAGGCATGGAATTGCCCCTGCCAGCCATCTTCATTTCAATTCACCACTTAAACGTATCGTAACGATTTAAGTCAAATAAAATCAATTTTGATATCTTAACATAACTCATTTCAATCTTCATACTAGCATCTAGCATGTCACAAGAAAATTTAACGTTCTGCTTTTAATAACAAATTAGACTTTGTGTCGAGTGTAAACCATGGTCTTTTACAACAACATCAGCTGTTCACGTTCACGTGTCTCACCCCATAGCGCATGGTCCACTTGCATTGTTCACACGCTCGCTGATCAAGTTTCATTTCACTTCGTCCTAACATAACCTCATAAATAAATACTTTGCTAAAACCTTTCAAAATCCTTACCATTTGTAACTTGTCTTATAGGGAGCTTGGTAACTCAATAAATCACCTTCAAAGAATTTTTAACATACACGTGTTGTAAATCATTCTAGAGAAAGCCTTTTATAAGTAACATAAAAATAGTTCATTGGCAGCACGCATTATTTACCTAAAACTTACTCAAAAGCAATTCTTTTAACAAAACTTAGGTAAAGAAATCATAATAAGTTAAAATAATTATTTCAAATAAACGCAAAAGAGTTCGTCAAATATAATTTTTTACGCCTTCCGAGAGAGAGAGAGAGAGAGAGAGAGAGAGAGAGAGAGAGAGAGAGACAGACAGACAGACAGAGACAGAGAGAGAGCCCTTTATTCAAAAGTCAAGAGAACTACATTTATTACCTTACTCATGAAGCACTGACATTATTTTAGTCTCTTGTGACTTTCATTTACACAGAGCGTATTATATGTGCACCTGTGTCCATTGCAGTCTTGCAAGCATTATTTCCTTTACCAAGTATTTCTCCCAAGGACTGAGCACTTTTAATTTACCGCTACCTGTCGTGTCCAAGTAGTCTTGCATATACTGCAAGCACCAAACTGCACCTTGATTGCCAACGCAACCCCATCACTTCCATACTAGGAAGCTGCTACCAGTCTAGGACTAGCCACCACCTGTGCACATTAGGCCCTACCATTTTACAGTGCCACTAATCCGTGGCACTGTCCTCAACTAGGCTGCTGAAGAACTCCCCCTTTTACTTACTCTCCTACACTGTTACACTCTGCCTCAAGCAGAGTGCAATTTTCCCTCAGTATACTTTACAATACTGCCTTTAGTGTCATCCCACGGGACACACCAGCACGCTACCAGTCCTGCACGGAGGCGGCCTCCAAAAGAGCCAATACACCAGCACTCTACTAGTGCTGCACAAGGAACACCTCCATAAGTGCCACTGCACCTGTATAGGAAGTACAACTAGCCCATTTACCTGCGTATCTGCCATTCCGGAATGCCCATTCGCTATTGTTTCCGTGCCATCACCTATGTCGGCCGAGGATGAACCTCCAGCAGACCGCTTCGCTACACCTTCACTGGACGACCAGGAACTGGTCAACCAGGAGTCAGCCTGGAGCCTTGCCCTTACGACGGTTGTTGCAACAGCCAGAGTGACGGCCTCCCCTGCAGTAGGTTCTACCTCTACAATGGTTGCTGCAGCTGCCGAAGTAGGGTGTTCACCAGTAGTCCCTAGGGCTACCATTGCCTCTGCTCCTGACGGTGTTTCTGTCCTTTCCCCAGAGTCTGCGTCTCCGTCACCTCCTAGGGCTGGTGTAGCCAGGCCCTGAAGGAGCAAGGAGAAGAAGGGATGCACCGAATTCACTAATTAATTTAAGAGCCATATGCTTTCCTTGGCCCCTGTGCCCTAGGTACAGTGTCACATTCCATTGGAGAGTGATCCTGGCACCTACACAGAGAAGGTAGCCAGCTGAAGCCAGTGAACTAATCATCTAACACCTAGAACTTGTACTACTAACCCTCACTTAAATGTCATATTTGCCTCATCCAATTTTCATCCTGGTAAACGCCTAATCGCTCACCACCCTCACACATCATTGTCTCACCTGACATATTTTAACCTTCCAGGTTACTCAATCTCCATTATTGCGCACTACATTCTGGAGTGACTGTGTCCTTTTTGATTAATTGTACAGAGTAGGTTAGGCTAATTAATTTAGTACCTGGGCATAAGGGTAGTAGCAAGTAGAATTTTCAAAGTAACCTTACCTAGGGATAGAGTAGCATGTTGTCACAGGCGACCAGTAGTTCTCATTTAGGATAGAATACATCACTAATACAGTAAAATAGTACACTTAGCATCTCCACCTATAAGTTAGGTAGGCCTTTGTAGTGACCTGTATCACTGCTCTAAAACCTCAGTTAGAGAAATAGGACTGTCTATTCGAGGCAAGATACTTATTAGCCAAGGTCTTCACGCCTGAAAGGGAGTGAATGCCTTCTTAACAGGGGGAGCTTTTTATGTTTTATCTTGCCTCGCCTCGCCTCGCCGGAAATTGAAATTAAAATTAGGCAATAAGCAGCAGCCATTTTACTTTTACATTGGCTGACTTTGGGAGGGATTTAGGGACATCAACATAGACCAGGCCAGACAAGGGAGATAGGAATTTCCGGTCCATCTTTAGTGTGGGAGGGTAATAATTTGTTAAGCATTAGGGACATGACACAAGGGAAAGTGGGCAGCTAGGTAGGCCCTTCCTAGGCCTAGCCTTAAGACCTATTTTACCTTGACCTTGTTACTGCCCGTATGTCTGTTTCCAGAATGACCTGCCAACGAGTGGGGAGGGGAACTACCCCCAACTCAAATAGGAAAAGGAATTGTAAAATTGGTTGCTAAATAGATTTTTACGTGTATGTAATCTCAAGCACGAATCTTTTGTGTCTCCGAAATTGTTGAACAAAACAATATCTTATTTGTGTGTATGTGGTGTGTGTGAGGATATTGAAGTACCAGTTAATGTCTAGGAGAGGGTCGCATGAAGATATCAGTGATTTTCAATTTATTTTTACTAGAATGTGTAGGAATTCATGTAAATAGTGGTATACGAGTGAGATAATTTAGTTAAATTCAATAACAGTCGAAATATCGACGATCAAACTCACGCTACTCTTGTCTTCCTCCCAGAATTTTTCTAAGTCTGTTGTTATTGTTGACTGTGTCTTTTTTTTTAGCTCTAATGAGCCCTGTAACTACTATAATCCGCAGACAAACTAGTCCACTATGACGTCTTACACGTTTGGCCAATCAGAGTTTCATTTGCTGACACCTCATCAACTTTGGCCAATGGCGCAGGTGTTTGAAAATTTTCTCAGCGCGACAATACATTTTCTTGCCCGGAAATTTCAGTTCGTTCTTAGACATGGAGGCCGTAGCAAGCACTTCAGCTGTTATTACATAAGAAGTTGAAATTCCAGCTTCTTGTCCTGACTGTTTCCTTAGTTACGGTGAATTTGTTTTAGCGTATTCGGGGAATATTGAAAAACTAGTGGATTTGTGCCAGAGACACAATTTAATTTTACAAAATAAAATTTGTCCATATTGTCACGAAGTGTGTAGGGTAGATTATAAGAAACATAGTTTTAAGTGTGATAAATCTTACATTACGAAAGGACGTAGACGTAAGCGTTGTTCATATAAAGTGTCTTTGTTTGTGGGTACCTGGTTTTCAAAAGTGAAAGTGGACATTGAAACAAATTTGAAATTTATAGTTTTGTGGGTTCAAAATTGGTTTTGCTACGAAGTAGCCATTTCTGAATTAAAATTTTATAAAGGTACTGTATGCAATTGTCGTCATTTTGCAGGGAAGTAGTAATTAATTGGGTATTTCGGCGCAGCAAGAAAATTGGCGGCAATAATTGTATAGTGGAAATTGACGAGTCCAAATTCGGCAAGCGGAAATATAACGTTGGCCGAGTAATAGACGGCCAGTGGGTATTTGTTGGTATTTGCCGTGAATCACGAGAGTTTTTCCTGGTTCCCGTGGAAACCCGGGATCGTGACACCCTGCTCTCGGTGATTAAGGAGAGGATCGAGCCAGGCACAACCATAATTTCTGACTGTTGGCGCGCATATGACTGTCTGGCAGAGGAAGGTTTTAAGCATTTGACTGTTAACCACAGCCTTCACTTTGTTGATCCCTAGACACAGGCTCATACCAATACTGTGGAGAGGAAGTGGCGGGACGTGAAGAATTTAGTGCCTAAATTTGGTAGGAGAAAGCAATACTTCGTCGGGTACCTGGCCACTTCCTACTTTAAGTTGCATGTCAGGGAACCTTCGCAACGGCTTCACGTTTTCCTCAAAGCAGCAGCACATCTTTATCAACCAACAGCTTAAGGTAAGCTTCAATAATTTATAGAGTATATTATAATGGTGGTAGTATAACGATGTATACAGCAGTACCATCACTTTGGATTTGGTTTGATGGATGTGTTAGGTAGTGGCCTTAAGGGGGGGTCGCAGGGGGGCGGAGCCCCCCCCGCTTGGACTAGGTAGGGGTACAAGGCCCTAGGTTAGGTTAGGTGGTTGTATTAGGTTCGGTAGCGCCCCGTAAATCACTGTGGCCTTAAGGGGGGGTCGCAAGGGGGGCGGAGCACCCCCCGCTAGGCCTAGGTAGGGGTACAGGGCCCTAGGTTAGGTTAGGTGGTTGTATTAGGTTCGGTAGTGCCCCGAAAATCACTTTTCTCCTCCTCCCACCCACCCAAAAACCCCGCTTCCCACTGGGGTCCCCCATAATTGTAGTAGAAGGTTTATGCTTACATTTTGGGTGTAAGAGTAAGTCTTACCTTGTTTTTTATTCATTTCCTCATGTTTCTATGCGATGTGCAACACCAATCTGGTTGTTTTTTGCCGTTTTTCGTCGTTAATACTTGAAAAACGGGTGCGGCCTTCTCCTGGACATTTACCGAAGTACCTTTTACTTAACTTGTAAGACTTATTTCTTTCGTCTGGACTGCATGAATGTTCAATCTTAACTGCGTTACTGGGATTGCGATGTGTAGTGTTACGTAGTTTCTCTCTCTCTTGCGTGCGCGCGTGATCGCGTTGTTCGTCTCTTCTTTTTTAGAGGTGAAATGTCTCATCTTCCTATTGTGTTTGGCGTACTGTCTTCTTCTCCACGAAATCAATGATCGTGGGGCTTCGAAATGATTTATATATCTTTTAATTCTTACGCTGTCTTTAATTTCGGAGTGGAGATCTGTGTGTGGAGTGACTGAATTCTACCTCCAATGGGACACTAAAATTCGTTACACCTAGTAACACTCCTTAAACGGAAACACTTTCACTTAATTCTTGATATTGTCTTATTACAAGTTTCACTAGACCAGCAGAAGTTATCTTTGAAGTTAACATTTAAACTTTTTATCTAGGGAAAGCACTGGCTTGTCGGTTGGGGAATTCGAAATCCCATTTGCTTTGCCACTATAAATTCTGTAATGGGGTAGGAGATCTTTTCTTAAAACTTGCTTTGGATAGCATTTGGCCTTCACTTCTCAGGAACAGTTTTGCGCTCGACTTATCGTGCATGGATGTCAGCTATCTTAACAACACAAAGTTATTTAACTTTGATTGAATATTGAAATATGTTTTCCCAAACTATATTTATTAAGATCTTAAATTCTTATAAAGTTCCACCTTATAATTCTGGGTAACTGAACCGAGTCTGCCTTAAAAAAGGCACTTGTAACTTTTATAAGTCGGTAACTTGGACTTGAAATCTTTTCTTAGTCACTGGGTATTCGTGAAAAATGGTACAAATTCACAAATCGCAATGGGACCGCAGATCACTTCCACACTCTCGACTCTCCCCCTTGACAGTGCCTTGCCTTCCTCCTGTCATGTCTATCTCTGCGGGACACTACGGGATATATCTATCAAGCTATCGAATATATTATATTATATATATATATACATAGTATATAATTAGATAGATAGAGAGATATGTAAGGTATATAATAAATATATAATAGATAGATTATATATATATAAGCATATACATTACATACTACATATCAATAATATATATATATATATATATATATATATATATAATTTATAGAATATATACAATTACATATATTAGATATACATACATACATACATACATAACATACAATACATATATTATATATATTAATATATAATATATAATATAGATAATATATATATATATATATATATATAATATATATATATATAATATATAACATATATAAAATATATATATCATACAACATAACATTATAATATAATATAATATATAGATACATATTATATATATATATATATATATAACTATAATATATTACATATATATTATCGATAGCTATAAATATATATATTTTATATATATATTATATATAGATAATATAGATATATAATTACTATATATATAAATATATATAATATATAATATATAGATATATATATGATAATCATATATATATATATATATATATATATATATATAATATATATATGATATATACGATATTAATAATATATGTAAATATATATATATATATATATATATTTATATACTATATATATATATATATATATATATATATATATATATATATATATATATATATATATATATATATATATATATATATATATATATATATATATATATATATATATACATATATATATAAATATCATATATATATTCAGTTCCTCTGCAACTACCAATAGTTATTCCAAATACCTTCGTTTGTTCGTTTCCACTTCCATCGATCGTTCCTCGGTACCTTATACATATCTCGTCCTCCAATCCTTGAAAGCTTTCTCCTAACTGAATTATCATTGTGTATATATATATATATATATATATATATATATATATATATATATATATATATAGATATATATATATACTATATATATATATATATATATATATATATATAGTACATAATTCTTTTTATTTATTTATTCATATATTTTTAATAGCCCTGATTATGTAATTAATTGGAGACTTACGAAACATCGGAATAAAGACAGCCTGTACATCTGTGTGTGTCCTCTTCCCTTTAATGATGATTATTAATTTGGTTTGACTCCAAACACTAAGCCATATGATAATTCATTTAGGAGAAAGCTTATGGCTTTCGAGGATTGGAGGGCGAATATGTATAAGGTGCATAGGAATGATCAATGGAAGGAAAGCGAACCAAGGAAGTTATTTGGAATAACTCTTGGTACTTGCAGAGGAGCTGAATAAAGAGAAAAGGACATCTGCATCATATCAAACCTATGAAAAAATGCGTCATCAAAGATACAGAAGGAAATATATTGCTTAAGGATGATGGCATACAACGAAGATGGCCTGGTTATTACAAGCAACTTATAGAAAAAAAAAATGAAAAAAGGGATTTGGGAAAGTTGAGGTCTACGGAAGTAAAGAAGGCTTTTAGCATAATGAAAAATTGCAAAGCACCAGGTCTATCTTTTAAATCAGAAAAAATGGAAACCGATACTCTAACATTTATTGAAAGTTTTAGATAGACTGCTGAATGAGAAGTGAAGATTAATGAACGGTAGAACGGTTCCATTAGAGGTAGAGGAAGAGTCGATGATGCCTTTATAATAAGCCGGCTACAGAAAACCAGAGCTCATTCTTTACTGCAAAGGAATGTAGTGTTTTGGTGTTAAAGAAAGAGGAAAGTGTCAGAGAAGTTGGTTGGATTGATTGAAATTATGACAGCAGTAATAACAACCCTTTGCAAAACACGAAGTGTCTGAAGTTAGAGTTGGTTTTCCTCAAGGATCGACACTTCGTCCATTTCTGTTTTTACTGTTTATGGGTGTAAAGACTATGTTGCTTAGGAAAAAGATATCTGCGCATGATCTGGTGATTACAGCAGAGTGAAGAATTGATACAAGGGTAACAGAGCTGGCATAAGTACCACTGTACATGAGAAAGACAGAATGAAACGACTCCTCTGTGTGCTCGTTAAAGAGAGGTTTTCTTTCGCATAGAGTGCGCTTGTTCCTATGAGGTGAAGTGGGCCATTTTGCTGAGAGCGAAATGTTCTACGCTTGAGAACCCGGGAAAAATTAAAAGGTTGCATTTTGTCATAACACAAAAAGTATTTCACGGAATGCTTTCTTCTTTTACTAAGCTAGAAACAAATCAGGTAATTTTCCCAGAAAGAGAGAGAGAGAGAGAGGAGAGAGAGAGAGAGAGAGAGAGAGAGAGAGAGAGATTATCATGTCTAAAAGAGAGAAAGAAAGGAGTCTACTATTACTTCTTCTTCTTCTTCTTCGATCGAGAGAGAGAGAGAGTGAGAGAGAGAGAGAGAGAGCGGAGAGAAAGACAATTCATCCTATCGTCAGAGCAATTTGTATTGCTAGAGCAAAATTCATAATTTTGTCAGTTACACAGAGACAATATTTTGACCTTACAAACCTATACATTCTGAGATTTAGCTTCGATTAATCTATAATTTGTTTACCTATGTATTTGGCTGTGGCTTTATTTGTTAACTGATAGATATCGATTCGTTACATAACTTCGGCCTTTTTCAACAAAATGGATTGAAGCTGTGTACTCTACATTTCAAATGAATACTTTAATTTCCATGAATTTAATTTCTATCCTAATCGCTGACAACGATTTATTTCAAATATTTGTTGCCACTGTTCACTCTGCTAGATGGTAAATAGGCCGAGGGTACTAATATGCATTTACGAACAATCGAGGTCGAGTGTTCGCCCCTGTTACAGCGGATGGTATCAGACGTCATTTGCCTGCGCGTGTATATGAAAACGCGCTGATTTACGGATGCTGTTTGAAGAACTTTCAAAATTCAAAAGTGCATGTGAACATGCACAAAGACTTCTAAAGTATACACATGTAAGAAAGGTTATCGGGAACGTTCTAAGCAAATAAGGCTGAATATACCACTACTGCTGCCTTTATCCAAATTGGAAAAGTTTAGCTAACAACAACGATGCAGTTCTGAGAGAATCTGCTGTGGATGTGATATAAAAATATAAGTGATACAGTGAAATCTCAGAATTTTCTTGCCTGCCTCTGTTAATCTCAAATCTTTGCAAAGTTTTTTTTATTCATGCTGTTCGGCATTCTCTTATTCTTTCAAACCCTCCATTCTTTGTTTCGTGGCAATCAATGTCACCTTACCTCCAAATGAGAAATTTTTCCAGTTTCTTGCTCTAATCTGGCATTTGTTCTACGATTCTTACAGTTTTATCGTTTATTGTTTTTAGATATTACCATATTTCTCAAGTTTACATAACGTAGTGTAGTGCTTGTATTCAGTGGATCACATTGTATCTTTCTTCTAATTTATATATTTAATCTTCCATCTATTATGAATTATTAAAAATACTTTATCGTTTTTCCTTACAACTTAATCCACTATATAATTCTTTCATAAAAAGTTTCTGCATTAAGAGAGCCAGTCCTCCATTCAGAAACTCCTGAGCGCTGAGTTGGGACAAAGAGCGCCGAATACGTTGCAATTGATTTGAAACCCCAAGTGCATCTGCGAAAGAGACAGAAATTCCAGAGTTAGAGTTATGAATTTCGATGACTTCCAGGGAATGTCAGCTGTTCACCACTCCTGAGCCTATGACACCCCGGTAATAAAAATGGTACCTGTTAGGGACTGGCAATATGTCATGCTTATTAGATGTAACGTGGTATTCAGGTTGAACTGAAGGGCCCTTTTCCCATCTACTAAACATGGCCTTCGCCGTCAATTAAATAGAGCAACAGATACCAAAAGTGACATTAGCGTATTAGGACTGGGAATCGGACTACTTACAAAATGTGTAGATGTTCTTTCATTTCAAATCAAAATCTGAAGCAAATTTAAGCTGCATCCGAAATGCCGATCTCACTTTCAGTCCACAAGCTTAATTCCTGAAAGGATGCTTGATTGATTTTATTGATTTACCGTTACCAAAACTGGCGTCAAAGCTTGAGGATGCAGTATGGAGGAGCGATAAACACGAAAGGACTTTCGACAACTCGATAATAAAGGTTTTTGTAACACTGTTCTTTATTTTGGTCGATCAACTCATCCCAGGCTACATTGTTACTTCATATTTACTGAAATTATTTTTAAATACAGTTAGAAACCCACACAAGCAAACATATAAATAAGAAGAGATATTGTATATATCTTTAAAAACTAATAATTTGGCCGAATACCAAAATTTTCAAAATGCCATTTATTAAAATACTGAGGCTTTCTCTTGAGTGAGAAAGTTGCGAATCGAGAGAAATATCCACTTAACCTTCAGTAACTCTGGCAGTTCGTTCAGGGAATGTTCGTCTACCTCTAAAGTAGAAGTGATGATGAATAACTTTGTGCTTTTCTCACATAATATATTATATCAACATCACCATCAATTACTACTGTTGTTACTGCAAATACTACTATCAATATTTCAAGACTTCAACATAAACATTTCTAAACTTTACAATATTGGTATCAGTATTTCAAGACATGGCATTGTACCTTATGTGACATAGAATAAGACGAATCATTCGAGTATAATAAAGACATTTCACCAGAACACCTCTAACATTCATAACCAGACAATCAAAATGCGTTCTCTCGAGCGGACGGCTGAACATGGCAGGAAATTTGCGCACGTCAGGCAGCTGTCTTTTCAATATGACACTTGACAGGAAGATCAAGTCGCTGCAGTTCACGCGCAGTCGATTTTCCAAAACGTCCCAGCTGCAGAATAGTGAGCCACCTTTAGTTTTCCCATACCTAAGATTTTCATTTTGTTTTGCGCGTACCTTTTCATTTATTTTCATAACGTAATTATTCAAATACAATCTGTTGTTTAGATATTTGGTAATTGCTGCTTTGCTGTACCTCCAAAAAGAATATTTCGTTTTAAGGTTTGGCATGAAGACTAGCGGAGGGAGAGAGAGAGTAGAGAGAGAGAGAGAGAGGGAGGGGGGGGGGGAGGGGGGGGGGGGGGGGGGGTTAATGCGATGCTTGGGTGGCGAAGGAGGAACAAAGGAGATGCAGGCAGACTGACGTTTCGACAGCAAACACTTGCTGGCAGCTTTGATCATTGGACACGCTGTTATTTGGCGAATCCTTGACTGCAAAGGGGGACAGAGAAAAATATATTATACACTGTCGCTAATTTCACAGGTGCTTTGCAAAGCTTCCATCTTCACTGTCGTGATTTTTTATCATTATTTCTTACATTCTCATTTTTTTATGGCAATTCTAGACATCCTATCTGCAAATAGGTAGTCTCACCCTCTTTTCCATTTCTTTTCATTTTATATTCTTTAATTTTGCTGTAGCCCTTTGTCTTTAACCTAAAAATATCACATTTCATTTTGTTTTCCCCCTCTTTTTCTTGATATTCATATACTTATTGCCCATTTTAATTGCTCCTTTTCATTCACATACATTTTTAACTTTTTCCACTGACTTCTCATGTATTAAGCGAATAGCTCCTATATTCCGAAATCCCTCAAAGTCTGCATAGGAACTAGAAGTCGTTT
Organism: Macrobrachium nipponense; assembly: GCF_015104395.2. NCBI lineage: Eukaryota > Metazoa > Arthropoda > Malacostraca > Decapoda > Palaemonidae > Macrobrachium > Macrobrachium nipponense. The sequence goes on along the minus strand of NC_061088.1, from coordinate 47,425,777 downwards.
TATATGTGATTTTACATTTTATTTCATTTATGCGCAAAACCCGAAAGATGGAACAATCCGTGAACACTGAAGTCATTTGTCATGCATAAAATGGACTCAATAGACATCACGGAAGTTAGTAACACGCACGGAATGGAAGCGTCTTTCTCATGAGTAAAGTGCTAAGAATCATGGTGTCTTCCAGCAGCTAAAGTCGTGATCTTAATTTTGTTGATAAAAAATAATGAATGCAAGTCACATTTTGAAAATTGACCAGTAATCAGTCATCTAGATAAGGAAGAAAATCTAGGTCAGGAGTGGGTAAACTTTTCGGTGCAAGAGCCACATTAAAAAAAAAGAATCTCAATTTTATAGGCCCACATAGCATATTAAGGAAAATAACTAATATCTAAAATAGGAAAAATATACGTTTTTTTAAAGAAAAATACAATTAATTGGTATTGATTAATATTTTAAAGTGCTGCAGAAGATTCACATGAAATACATTTATTTGAAAGACCAAGTAACTCACTTGGAAAACAGATTTTATTAATTAGTATTTTAAAGTAGGACCTTCACATGAAACACATTCAAAGGACAAAATAACCTTTCATTTTCATACTTACTAACATTTTGCGGGCCGCATGCCGTAGTTTTCCCACAGCTGATATATGTAATATATTGCTCTCATAAAGAAGTCAATATATATGGAAATATCTTCCCCTCCTTATGGAGTATGAGTTACGACATGGGAGATGTCTTTGGGAAGAAGGAAATTAAGGAGTCCAGCCTCTTCCG
>NC_061088.1:47415000-47420000 GCF_015104395.2 Macrobrachium nipponense | reverse complement strand
TAGATGCCCAATTCAAAGGAATGTGGTGGCTCGCTGTAAGATTGTCGAATGGTTTCTGAACTCCTTTGGTCACATACAATATCAGTGAAAAATTATGTTTCCTCAGTTTTACAGATGTCGAATGATTTCTGTAGTCTCCTGATCGGGTCTCAAATCTGTGAAAGGTTGTCAATTTTTTCTGAGAGAAACTTTGACTCTTGGTGGCATTTTTCTGCTGTGCTGTACACGGTAGGAAGGGTTAGATCAGCAGGTCCCTTTAGGCCCAGTGTGAAGGGGTCATTGGAGTAAATATTCACTGAGCAGGTCCATGGCCACTAAGTGATAAATATTTCCTCGATCGTTTACTCCACGAAAAAGATCAGATTACTAAGCACATCTCCGTGAAAGTTTTCTGTATGTACCTGTTATTTTACTGTTTTTTTTTTTCTCTTTTTTTATCCCAGGTCTCATCTGTATCCAGGGTTTCTGTCTTATTACTCTACCCCTAATACCTTTTTTTAAGATATAGATATACTTTCCTGGTATTGAACAAGTTCTCATTCAGATATGCTTTCTATTTCTGCACATCTCTTTTGACATTCAATCTTCAATTTAAAACACATTGCGGTAAATAAACCTAAATTTATTGCTAATGTTGTCATCTACATGTTATAATTTCTCTCGTCATTCTCCTTCCTGTCATTTAATGGCTACGTGATCTATTTGGTTTCTAAGACTGCCATCCGGAGATGTGTAAGAGTATTAATTGATGTCGTCAACAGATATCTGACACTTACCTTAAGAAAACCTCCAACTGGCATCTCTGCTACTATTTGCAGTGTCATTAAATTTAGGCTAAACCAAGCACCAAGACATGAAAAATAGAACCTTTATTTAACCAAAATCTAACATAAAAAGAAGAAAATTAATTGAATAACCCAAGACATGAAGTGTAATCACGTAGAGCAAAAGAACATTTCAAATGAATACCACACACCGTCTCCACCAAGACACATTAATTCACATAATTAACTTTATTCCCCAATAACTAACTGAAAGATAAAAGTGTCAGTTAAGAAAAAGGCAAGCATTCCCATTATATGTGGCGACACTGAATATATTTGAGGGAAAAGAAATAATAATTTTCAGAGAAAAACAAATACCTGTGTACTTGGGCAAAGAAAAAAATATATTAGAAACTCATGTCTTCTACTGAACATAGTCTTCAAACAGGGCACCTGGAAAGCATTCAATGCTTAATAAAACATCTCTTCACTCCAACACTAAAAAGTTTTTTACCTTTTCATGGATATCTTATGCCCCTTCCCCCCGGCTCGACTCACTAACAGTCAACTCTCTAGTTTGTTAATGCCCGACTTTCTCATTCAATATCGAAATATATTTCGTTTTGCACGCGCTCTGATGGGCGTACATACGCACGCACACAAGTGTTTTCAAGGCTCTGTTTGCATTCTTTCATGTACTGCTGGGTCAGTTTACACACGCGCGCTCTCGTCTCCTGGATTTTATCTATTTTACTTCGTCGGCATCTTCCGACCATACCCCCAAAATATTCGCTGATCGACCTGTTAATATACCGAAGCTTTTTCACAACAAACGGTCACTTATAGAACATTCCAATCGTTTTTCGATAAAGTCCGTTGTTCTCTACACTCAAATTCCTAACCACCCTTGAAGAGCAAATAATACATATATAGCATTTGTTTATGCATAAAACAATATAGTACTCACATTGCACTGTTCTGACTAAAATCTTGACAACAGTAATCTACTGCTCACTGCTTTCCATATCGAACACAGTTTTGTTCTCATTCCTTTGCACCATGGTTCACAAAAAGCTGAGGTTACCAGTCATTTCTCTTAAATTCATATTTTGCCTCTTCTGTTTTTCCTTGTGACACCAGATTAAATAGACACAATCAAACAATCATTCTGTCTTTCCAATTTGGTTTGAGATTCTTACGTTCCAATTTCATATTTGCGATTTATCCTTTCAAGTTATTACCCAGAAGATTTTTAGTAACCTTATACACCAAGGATAGGAGCCATTTCTAAATTATGCATGAGCATTAATGTACCAGAATCTATGGAGTATTACTCAGGTAAATACATTGAAGGATAGCCGGTTTCATGTAGCGCGAAGTTCCCAGTAGGTAAGCGAAGTCGAGGAGGTATAATCCTACATATCATCTCACTCCAAATATTTCTTTCTGTTCACCCCGTGTAAATTCCCCATTTTCGATTGTGGATCTAACCTTGCCAAAATATGTCAGCCTAGAAATTGCAAATGGGATTTTACAGAATATCTTAAAGTTTATGTGAAATGGAGTTTAGGGCATTGATGATTTTTCGTATCTATTTACTCATAAACTCATATTAACATGTGTATGCATATTAAATATTCACTCGTCGTGTACAGATTTAGTATTAGCAACGAAAAAGCCAAAAGAAAGCTACATTTGATTCTGCTTTGATATTGTCATGCATTTATATAATAAAAATACTCTCTAAATTACGTTCAATCATTATACATGCATGCGTACGATAGCATAAATTGTGAATACATAAATGAGCGTGATTCATATTTCCCCCAAACCATTTATTCAAAAAATAAGTTAGAATGTCATGTATTTTTCAATGTTTCCTGTGGCAAATTTAACATGTATCACAACGAAAACACCCACCTTCTATTGATGTTCCACGGAGATGGAATGATTTCAATCTACATATATTTCTCTCCTAAGATAATACAAATATATTTTCAATCTCTCTCTCTCTCTCTCTCTCTCTCTCTCTCTCTCTCTCTCTCTTGAAAAGGCTTTCATGGCTGGTAGATTTCAAAAGAAGGGGAAAATATGAAAGGAAACCATAATCAAGCACAGGAAACGACCTCTTTCAACGTCAGGGTTTAGAATGGGAAATCTTTGATGGCGAATATTTCCACCCTGTATTCGCTTTTATGAGGAAGTTCGAGATTAAGGAATTTTGTCTCATTAAAAAATCCCCAGTCGCTTAAGCACTGGTAAATTCTTATTTTCAATAGTAATAAAAATTCCCCATGACCTCTGTAGCAAGAATTATATTTCGATCGTTTTTGTGTTCTTTTGTGTCTTCTTCCCATTCGCAATTCCATCTTATCTTATGTCAGTGGTTTCCAACATGTGGGGCGCGTCCCCCCTGGAGGGGCTCGAAGGGTTGCCAGTGGGGCCAGAAATGCTTGATGAAGGGGATAATTATATCTGAAAACTACTATTTATGATGAAATTTAAAATTTCAAAATACTGAGAAAATATTCCAGATATAAATATTAAATTTAGTTGTCTAAATATATAAACTATTTCCAATTTCATGTTAAGGAATTAATTATCAAACAATTATAAAAGCTAACGAAAGTAACGTTTTACAAATAGGAAAATTGCACTGATTACAGTACAGTGACTGGTGCAATGTTTCCCGTTCGGTTCAGGTCTTAGTCAGGGACAGCACTCTTGATTCAGGATGCGCGGCCGCAGCAGAGAGGGTGCGGTTACCAGTAATAAGACAGTAGCTCCGTGACCATCCTGGACATAACAAGTGCTTCATCTAAAACGTTAGTTAAAGAAATTATCAAGACAATCAATAGTGTGTCCATGCATTCTTTATCTCATGCACTGTCTGTAACTGCACATTTGAAATATGAAAAATTTTCTGAGTAAATGCAAAAGGAAAGAAACTAAAAGTGAACCTCACTCCAATAAATGTGGTGAAAGTAGCAAGCATACAAAAACCAGAAAGTATGATGACAGCTATCTCTCACTTTGATTCACATCTACTGTTGTTAGTGGAAAAGAGAAACCTCAGTGTGTGGTATGTTTAAATAATTTGGCCATGGATGGCATGAAGCCAAGCAAATTGAGGCGTCATCTTGAAACACAGCACACTGAATATATTGGTAAAATTGGTCTGTTACAACAGAATTCCATCTAACAAAAGGAGCCCATAAAAACGTCAAAATATAATGAGAAAATACTATATTTTAGAGACTGCTGTCTCCCTCTTCAGGTAGATGAATGAGAAAAGTTACAGAAAAGGTGGTATTTATACCAACAGATCCATCCACAGGTAAGCCAATTTAGGTCACTCCCACTGATAATCTTCTTTTAATCCTCTTAAGCATTGGTTGAATGAAAACTTTATCAATGACATCTGTATCCCATGCGCACTTTGAGATGTTCATTACCTGTCTCTGTTTAATCAAGGCTGATTCCATCATCTGACTTTTGTACCGGCAGTTGCAGTTATAAATTATATGTGACAAATTCCAGTTTATTCTGTGGTTATGTTCATTTATATGGTTGAAAATAGTTGAGTTCTGTTGTCCATACATAACTGACTGTTTATGTTGTATTAATCTTTGGGAAGCGATTTTCCTATATCTGATGTAAGATTGGTTACAGTCCAGGCATGGAATTTCGTTAACGCCTGTGTCCTTGGGGGAAGTCTTTCGTTGGATGTTAATCAGGCTAAGGTGTTTAGGTAAGTAAATGCAAAAGGGTTAGATTTTCCGAGAGTCTGGGTCACAGTCAATCCTGTCCAGATGTGGAATTTTTATTTTATTGTTGGGTGTCTCTCTGGTCTTGTCTTAAGGGGTCAGTAGAAAATTACGTTTGCTTTGTGAATTACTCTCTCAGTTATATGGTCAGGATACCTTAAAGACGGAATCTGCTTATGAATTAGTTCAAATTCTTTTTTCCAGGAAAGTTGGGGAACAAATTCGTAAGGCTCTTAAGAAAAGGTTGCTGGCTACGCTTATTTTGATTGGATTGTCGAGTAGTGAATGTATGAAAGTGAGAACGTAGGCTTTCTGCATTTGGTAAATTTGTATTTTGTCGTATGTCTGATTATTAAAACATCAAGAAAAGGAATGGTAAACAGACAACAAAATTCCTTTTCTTGATGTTTATCGAGAAGGCCATAAATAAAGCGAATACAATATACTATAGAACAGTGTTGTCCAAACT
>NC_061088.1:47387654-47410154 GCF_015104395.2 Macrobrachium nipponense | reverse complement strand
ATCTATTGTACCAAGATGAAGAAAGAAAATTGAAGAGTATCGCCTTCCTGCCTGCAGAGAGAGAGAGAGAGAGAGAGAGAGAGAGATTGTCAACATCTCCCATGACACTGCTGTTTGCATTCGCAAACCATTCAAGTACAAACCGAGTATTGTGTACGGACACTTTTTCTTATAAGTGAGTCCAGTCCTTTTACATATATATATATATATATATATATATATATATATATATATATATATATATATATATATATATATATATAGTATATATATATATATATAAAAGTATGGCCTTATCTCTCAAATTGTCATTGTGCTAATTTAGATACATTTTCAGAAGTTGTATCTGGCACATCTCATTATTTTATTTCTATCATCAACTGTTCGGAAATTCGTCATCATCAAACTGATCACTTGCCGTTTCCTCTATATGTTTAATTTCCTTTTACCTTTTTATTCGTTTCTATATTTATATTCTGTATTAGGGTATTAGTGTGGCTTCCCCATTGCAACGATATAATACTTATTTATTCTCTCCTCAGCTGCATTCTGTCTCATTTTAATTCCATTACTTTTTTCCCGTATCACCTTTGTTCTCACACTTATCGCTCTATTCTTGTTGTCCGTCTCCATCCAACAACCATTCACTTCCATTTTCGTTTAGTTTTTTTGTTGTTGTTGTTATTAAAAAGTTTAATAACAATGATTAAATAACATTCAGATACGACTAAAAGGGACAACGCCTGAAGGAACTTACGTTTTACTCATCAACTCTTTCATATGAGAAGGTCGCCATACGACTGGAGCTCTTTAATCCCTCCTACTGCAAAGCTTTGGAGTTCTCTTCCGATGTGGGCTATTTCTGACTAATAACCGCCCTGCCTTTAAGAGGCAAGACCACCGCTTCTTTCGCGACTGAAATTTGGAGAGCCACTAACATGTAATTGCGATTTCCCTACCAAACGAGCAACCTTAGATGGCCATACAGAATAGCTATGAATTAAACTGCACCTTCTTTGCTTTTCCTTAGTTGTTGCCTCTATAAAATACATATTGGAATTTTTTCTTTGCTCTATATTTTTAGAAAAAATAAATAAAAAGCATAAGGACTCTTGCGTGCGAATTTCTTTTGCACTGGTTGGCAATAGGTGTAAATATTTAGAAAGGAAACCCAATGTTTTTGGATACAATTGCTCTGCATTCCAAGGCAGAGGAAAGTCTTTTGGAGGTCTGTGAATTCCTTGTGGAGGAAAATTCCTGAATCCGCCAACAATATACTACCTTGAATTTTGCTTTGTTTCTGCTGAGAGGAACAGAACGAAGCGCCTAGAAGTGGAGATCCGATAATTCTTGTAACAGAAATATAGTACATGTGGTAACTGTGATTTTCGTAATCTTTGAATGTAACTGAACTTTGGTTTGTAGCATAGGCCAAGTACATGACATGGTGCAAATGAATGTATGGTATCATTATATGATAGATACTGAAAATATATTATTGTTACTATTATTATTATTATTTTTTTTTCTATCACAGTCCTCCAATTTGACTGGGTGGTATTTATAGTGTGGGGTTCCGGGTTTCATCCTGCCTCCTCAGGAGTCCATCCTTTTTCTTACTATGTGCGCCGTTTCTAGGATCACACTCTTCTGCATGAGTCCTGGAGCTACTTCAGCCTCTAGTTTTTCTAGATTCCTTTTCAGGAATCTTGTGATCGTGCCTAGTGTTTCTATGATTATGGGTACAATTTCTACTGGCATATCCCATATCCTTCTTATTTCTATTTTCAGGTCTTGATATTTATCCATTTTTTCCCTCACTTTCTCTTCAATTTTGGTGTCCCATGGTATTGCGACATTATTATTATTATTATTATTATTATTATTATTATTATTATTATTATTATTATTATTATTATTATTATTATTATTATTATATGTTGTTATTGTCGTTGTCGTTGTTGTGGTGCTGGAAGTTAACAACAAGGTCATGCCGAGGGAATTAAAGACCAGACTACGAACTTTGTTTTCACATGAGCAGTAACACGGAGACCCAAGTCATATTCAAGCAGGTAGGTATTCAGGCGAAAGAGATCAAAGGGACGAGCTGAAAGGTAAAAGGAAATAAGTATCGCAGCCAAGGATCAACAGAAAGCTGCTAAAAGCTTTTCGTCATGCAAAAATGAAGTCTGTAGAATTCAAGGCACAGAATATTTATAACTAATTTCAAATCGGTATTTCTACAGGAGACATAATCGTCCTTCCCAAAGGAGAGGGAAGAATTGCCGTCCAGAAATAATAAAGAGCGGCATTTATTTGTCATTTGCTGTTTTCTGTACAAAACTTTAGATTTTTTAAAAAGTAAAGTAATGGGTTAAGAATGGAAAAATAACTGGAGTAAAAGCGCCCTTAAAAGTTAATGTCATCTGCAAATAACACCATATCGAATCGTTTTGCTAATGCAAGCTGTAATGTGTCCTTTATAGAAATTATCTATATTTCAAAGAAGTTTCGCCATACTTGGTGGCTTGGTTGGGTGACCACTAAAGAATGTCAAACACCGTTAGCACAAAGGCTAACGTAGGCATCTCTGAAGCTTGCAACAAAATTATCTATTTGGAACACCAATGATAATAATGATCGCAAAAGAAACTATAACGTTAATTATCTAAAACGAAGACAAAGTGTAATAAAAGTAAAGTGATAGGATACTTGAACGAAAAAAAAAGTATGAAACAAATAACACAAAGGAGTGACAGGTAAAACGGTAGAAGATTTGACAAAAAGAAATGGTCAAGTTTTTCCATAGAAGTTCATGCAAAAAAAGAGTCAGATACAGTGAGAAACATACGTACATTGCCACATAGGTTGATGATCAGCAGATATAATACATTACTAAATGAAACACTTCTGTCAGCAATATAACAGCAACACTCATTATTCCTGGAGTCTAGGCTTCTACTTTTCCCTTCAATGAGCTGTGCCATGCTCAGAAGTTTATTTAATCTTTTACTGTCAGTAGTTTCTATACTTTATTGCTGAAATGTTAGACTTGACGTACCTAAATATCATGATTAATTTCTGAAGGGCCTCTGAGAACTGTAACATTCAGTCTATTGCAAATTTGGTCAAATGTGTTCATAAAATAAAAGCACTGCACTTTTTTTTTTCATTTTAACGTTCTCCTTGTTAATAATTCCTACTTCTTGTGATACTTTCCCTTACTCTTTTTTCCCCTATTTCCACTTCTGTTGCTTCTTCTTATATATATTTTTTGTTATTGTTCTTCTTATCTTCTGAGATTCTTTCTATTATGGCTACTATATCTTTTCCGTTTATCAGTCTTCGTCCATCTCTCTCCATCACTCTCTTCCTCCTGCTCCTTCTTCATCAATCTTTTCTACTTCCTTCTTCGTAAGACTCTTCCTCCATCTCCTCCTTCATCATTCTCTTCCTCTTCCTCACCAATAACGTAAATTCCCTCCCTTTGTCAGAAATCGGAAATGTCTCGGAATTTCCCGCCAGTGATTTTTATAGCCATTTTCACAGAACCTTAACCTTTTCTTGTGAGTTTAGAAGGAATAAAAATGTTTTATTCCTTGATAAAATAAATGCTGGTTCATTCCTTTTCATGTAGAAAATGAGACGTAATTTCGTATATTTTCGCAAACATGTAGTTTGAACGATGTTCTTTCAAAAAAGATAGTTTGGTTTCTTTTGCAACATATTCTTTCCATACAAGACTACAAGTTTTAAGATAACAGCCTTAAACTTGCATCATATAATCCAAGATTCATTTGTTGTTTTAGTATTTATCTCTGAATTCACTACAAACTCACCCATAGAAATTACATAACCCATCTCCTGTCAACCTCTAGAAAATCTCTCCTTGTCCCACAATTGCATGTTACTTCAATTTCACTAGACGTCTAATTTCATCCTCTCATAACCGGTACGCGAATGTACCCTATACATGCTCCTTGAGGGATCAGTGGTGGCGTCCTAGAAATATATATTCTCCTTAAATACTTATTCAAATTTAATGTCAGTAATTCTAAATAAATTTTCATCCATCTTCTCCTTCTGAATCATTCTCATTCGATTTAATTTGTTTTAATGTGATTACTTTCAGTATAAAAAAAAGTCTATGAGTTTCATTATCTTTTCTCAACATTCTCAATTCCCAATCACTCCAGGCATTATGAACTTGACACCTAATGCATGCAGCGAAAGATATTTGAGGGTGAGAGACGACATAAACTTATAGCCTCTCGTGGTGGTGGGGTAGGTAAAAGCTTCCACTGACGTCCTGGATTTGAATGGCTTCTTGGATTCGTGCCTGGGACCAGGCAAATCTATTATCGTGTAAAAAAATTCCCCTTCGGTTAAGCATATATGAAAATATATTAATTCCGAGGCAGAGCGAATTAGAAATTGTATTTTCCATATCCTTCCCACTTTTTCATCTCTTGCTTATCTCTGTTTTCACTTGCTTTGGAATGGACTGTTAATTCTGTGACAGTATGGTCTGAAATACTCTCATTATAAACTACTATTTCCTTAACATAATTCGTTCACAAAAACTAGGTCTAAAGTATTTTCCTTTCTTGTTGGCAGGTGATTTATTTGTTGAATGTTGTATCCTAGTAGCATATCTAATAGCTTTTCGAATTGCCTCTTATCTTCTGCACTACTATTGTTCTTTTTTTTATATGGATAAATACAACCACAATCTCCTATTCGTTCCCTCCAATCTACAAAAGGAAAGTTAAAGTCTCCAGATAGGAGAATAGTCCAATCTTTGTGATTTCTACATATGTCATCCAATTTTTCTATTTGTGTCAAAATCTTTAGTATTAGGGGGTCTATTAATTACTATGTTCATTTACTTTTCAGATTCAAATTCTACCACTATCAATTCACATTCTGAGTTACTATATTTCTCATAAAATTTCCTTTGTTTTATGTCTCTCCCATATATCGTGGTTCCCCTTTGATTCCTATTTTTTCTATCTGATCTATAAGTTTGGAACCCCTTTATCTGATCATCATTACCAGTCTCTTGGGAATACCAGGTTTCACTTATATTCATTATATCTATTTTTTCAGTTTGGGTTAGTTCTTCTAAGAACTCTATTTTTCTTTTTGAGTTACTCGTAACTAAACCCTGCACATTCATCACTATGATGGTTTGTGCGTAATCCCCTTCATTTAATATGGGTAAAAATAAGAATTTTCCCATGTCTCTGTCCTCTTCTGATATGTTGTTCTTTTCTTCATTTCCAGAAATTCTGACATTAAAAAATCCAACTTTTCCAATATATTTGATCTTCCTTCATCATAATCTGCAATTTTTTCCGTATCTGCATCAGCCCCTGGCATTGCATACACAGTGCTTGTTTTTTGCATTGTATCTTGGAGCTGATGCTTGCATTCTTGGTGTTGACATTCCACAGCGCGGTGATGGCTTGTTTTTTTTTCCTTGACCTCATGATCTTTGTTCCTTTCTTTATTTTTTTCTTTTTATTTTGGATTTTATTATTTAATTGATTTTGGTTCATGGATACAGGGTGCATGTATTTAAATTTTTTGTTGAACTAACGTCCTTTTCCTTCTTTTAAGTTTTTTTTATATTTTTGAATGTAGTTCTCTGCATTCATCCTCATAGCCGTCTAGGTATGCACATTTACCATAAATCTCATAATTGTGACATACCTTGGGATGTTTGTACTAACATCTTTCCCCGAATCTGCAATTCTCCCTTTTCCCGTCGGTATGAAGATCTGGGTAAAGTCTCTTCGGGATTTTATTTCGTATTGTCATGTCGTAATTTATTTCATCATATGTATGCTGCTGTATTGCCTCATATGTAATATCTATGGGTATCTCTGCATCCATGCTCTTGTCTTGCTCTTTGTTTTCATTATTTTTTTCTATAATTCCAATTGTATTATCTTCTCCAGTTTCCTCTTCTTCCTCTTCCTCATCTTCATCCTCTACTATTTGCACATTAAGTCTCGATTTAATAACATTATCTATCCATGATAGACATGTTGAGCAAAATACGTTCGTATCCTTACTTGTATTTTGCTGGAGTTCTGCTTGGGTATGTTGCATGCATCGCATTTCCTGATCAGGTTTTGTGGATTTACCATACTATACCACACCTTACACAGTTTGCATGCTTTAGGCATTCTTTCTCCTATTGCATCAATTCACAATGTTCACCTTATTCATTTTCTTTGCTGGAATGTGTTGATTGATGTAAATATTCTTTATTTTTCTCTTGATCACTTTAATTTTATTTGGTACTCCTTCAATTATTTTCATAATATTTTCTGCTGACTTGTCCCAGTTTGAAGGATCATATCCTTCCAATATGTCCATGAATACTTTTGCACCTATTTTGTTAGGGCTGTTATTGATCTCATAGATAAGAAATGCCAGCTCCCTTCCTGCTAACTCATCATATTGCATATCTGCAATGCAAGCAAGATTTTGCCATTGTTTTCCACAGTTTGAGTTTACTGCCATCCTGATCAAATTTACAATAATTCACTCGATAAACTAACTTAGTAGACGCATTATCCTACTATTCTCACACTAATCTTATCACCAATTATAATATAATCTGTAACAAAAGGAACTATAACGTCAAGTACCAGAATCAACAATGTACTGGCTTTGAGTCTCATCCAAATTTCAGGAACAAATTTAATAATGGGAATCCTACAAGTGATAATATGAACAAAACACAAGTTTATACACCTCATCAATCTGACGTGAAATGTTCATCCAATTTTTCAAGACACTTACAGTTGTCTGCTTCAAGTGTGGAAGAGCTGGACACTTCAGCCAAGGGTGTTATCAGACACATCAGCAGTCAAAGCCAGTTGGTCAATTGGTGAAAGGTAACCAGGTGAAACAGACTACGAAGAGCAGTGTGGGGAAGAATCAGACTACAAAGAAGAATGAGACTAAACAAGCTGAGTATTTAGCAACCAGTGGAACCCCAAGTAGTGAGTGGCTGAACAGTTTGGAGGCTTTTAAGCCATGTATCTGTGAGGGTATGCTGGAAATTCAAGAAGGGAATGTGTAGGTACCAATCATGGTATTAGTTGATACAGGGAGCAATCATCGTGTGGTAGTAAGTGGTGCTCACCCTCAGTTAGAGAAGAATCTCACAAGAGATTCTATTATTTTTTAATGGTATTGGAGGAGAAGAGCTAATTACTATATATGCCACTGACACCTGTCATGTGAATTGGTGAGTGAATGTTGATTTTGCTGTGAAGGACTCACTGGCTGTAGAAGGTGTACATGTTCTGTTGGATAATAAAGTTGGTAGTGTGTCATTTGTTCCTTGTCCTATAGTGACAGATAAACTGTTGAAAATTAGTCCTACAATAGATTTAGAGAAGAATAACCCCCCATCCGTTTCCTAACTGTGTAACTACCAGGAGTATGAGGAGGACTATGTCAGTAAGTGAAGAGACTGTGGATTTACACACCCAGGAAGGATAAAGTGAAGGATCTTTGAGTTTAGAAGAGTTGTTCCAGGTAAGAGATGTTTTCCCTAGTGCTGACCAACAGAGATTTCCTAAGAAGAAGAAGGAGAAGAAGAAGAAGAATAATAAGAAGAACCTGTTGTTCTTGAAGAAACACAGAAGTAGTCAGAGTGTTCCTGAAGACAGTAGTGAAACTGCAGTAGCTGAGTTAGCAAATATTGAGAGTTCAACCCTTGAAGTTGGTCAAGTGACAAGAGAAAATCTAATGGAATCCCAGAATAAAAATGCATCGTTAGCTAATTTGTTCGTCAGAGTTGTTGATCAAGAAGAGATGCAACAAACTCCTACCTGTTATTATCTGAAGGATGGTTTGCTGATGAGGAAGCATAGACCTACAGATATACCAGGAGATGTTGTATGGGACAAATATCATCAAATTTTTATTCCATATCTATTGCGGAAGCAAGTGGTATCAGTAGGTCATGAGTCTGGACATATGGGAATCAGGAAGACTATGGAGAAGATAATGAATTTTTTTTTTTTGGCCTAGACTTCACAAAGATGTTAGCAGGTTCAGTCAAAAGTGTCATACTTGGATAGTTGGAAAGCCAAATGAAACTATTCAGAAAGTCTCCCTATAACCTATAGAAGTTAGCACTGAATTATAGATGTGGATGGACAGCTTCTGAAGATGACAAAGGGAAATGGGTATTTGTTAACATTAATGTGCCCTGGGATAAGATATCCTGAGGCAATCCCTGTTAGAAACATATCTGCCAAGATAGTTGCTGAGAAACTAGCGGAGTTTCTTTCAAAGTTTGGAATACCAAAAATTATATACAGTGATAGAGGAATGAACTTTAATTCCAAGTTGCTCCAGGATGTGTTGAATTTATTAGGAGTGAAACAACAGTTATCCACTGCCTATCATCCAGAGAGTTAAGGATCCTTGGCAAGGTTCCACCAGACATTGAAAAGTATGCTGACAAAGTATTGTTCTGAGTCAGGAAAATAATTGGGTGTTGGTTTTCCTTCAATGTTATTTGAAGTTAGGAATGCATATCAAGAAAGCATGGGATGTTCAGCTAATGAGATGATATTTAATAGAGAAGTAAGAGGAAGGTTAAAGATTATTGCAGAAAATTGGGAAGAAAATCAAGAGGAAATCCAAGGAGACTATGTGAAGAACATAAGGAAAAGGTTGAAAGAGATTAAAACATTCTTTATAGAAAATTTGAAAGTAAGTCAAGTGATAATGAAAAGGGGATATGATGAGAAGACTAAGCTAAGAAGTTTTAGTGTAGGTCTACAAGTGTTAGTGTTAATGCTAGTCAAGGGATTTTCTCTTACCAACAAATTTCAATGTCCTATCAAATATTAGAGAAGTAAGTGATAGAACGTATGTGATTGAAACACCAGGAAGAAAAAAAACAACAATGGAAGACACATATGCTAAAGCACTGGACAGATGTATAAGTGAATATATATTAAAATCAAGATGCTAATATGAGACACAAGTCAAAAACATGTGGATGACGACTGGATTGCGGTGACAAGATGGCACGCCCACAAGGAAAGGTTATTTCAGGTCATCGATACGTAAGCTAGATAAGACGTGGACATAAGAAATGGTAAACGCACGAAAGCAGGGACGGAGAAAGGCTTGAGGTGTGTATATGTATGTCTGTTGGTCAGCGTACATACATACGTTTAAGACAAAATGAAATTTTAAAAAACCTAGTGAGGCGATTAATGGGACATTATCTGATGTTTACTAAGTGTGGAAACTCGCCATATAGGAAGACATTTGGAGATCCATGAAAAAGACTTTGAAAAGTTATATATCTTATGTAGTGACATTGAGTTCAGCTTCTAGAGAAGGGAAGTGTGGTGCGACACTTAATATTATTGACGAACTTTAACTTTTCATTGTTTGATAATTATATTCCCATTTTCAGATGAATTCAAAATCACCACTAAAAAATGGATTCTCTAGACTTGTGTTGACAGTTATTGATAAGGACTTATGAATAATCGGACTAAAGTAGATAAGAGGGATACTTATGTAATATGATTTCGTGGAAAGGTAATGGTAGTTTAGCGATTTTTGAGATGTTCTTTAACTAATTTTATTCCATTTTCATGTTAGCTATTTTAGGAAATAAAGATTATATTTTTGTAATAGCGGGAGTTTGAATTCGCCTAGTTTTAATAACTGATTTTCAGCTAGCTACAGAGAGGACACTCACAGGTACCATCAAAGGTAGGTTACACTTTCCAGTTAGGAATTCTCTCCAGTTATTTAGACAGGGGTCCTTTTGCCCAGCGTAAGAGTGGTGGCAGCGGTAAAAGGCATCCAAGCCTATAGATTACGTTTCTAGAGAGACTAGGGTTATATAGATTAGGTGGATGCTAGCAAAAAGTGGTTATAATTATGTTTATTTGACAACTGACTCTCTGTTGCAGACAAAAGGGGGTTTAAGTTGTAGTCAGTGGAATTCAGGTGTCAGCTGGGCTTGGCAGTGCTGTTAACTAGTGCGTTAGGATATGACATGTCTTAAGGTGGGAGTGGTAACGGGAATTAATTACGTGCAGTTGCAAGTGTAACTAAATATTACGCGCTAAGGCGAGATCAAATAACTTCATGTTAACGTGCTGAAACATATGAGGACATAAGTGTTAATTTTTTTTTTTATTACTGGTTCTTTTCTTTTCTGCTGATATTAACAATTTGCTCACAAGTGTATTTCATTTTGGTGTCCCTTCGAGATTCAGTGGACATTGCATTGTAAAGAATAGCATGAAGTGGTCCGTTTTTGTATGTGAGCGTGAGGAGAAAGAGTCTGCTGATGGATCAGGCTTGACTCAGCAATTGCAGGGGTTCATGTTACATTTTCTTTCTCACTCGCTTCTTCCCATTTTCTATAGACCAGCTCTTGACCTTGTAACAGTTGCAAACAGCTGATAACCTTGGCCTTCAAAGGGAAAGAGTATATCTTCTCCCGTAGAGTTGAGGGATACTTACCAGGGAAATATGTGGTGTTGGGAATTGGTGCATGCAATTTTTCTTCTTTGGTGATTGATACATATTACCTCAGTGTTGCTGGTTTGTGTGGGGATAAACATATCGATGTTGTTGAGGTCGGGACGAATCCTGAATTATAAGAGTCCCTCTATAGAAGGCAAAATGGCCGAAGCAGGTAACAGTCAAACTTTGGTGCATAAGATAACTAACATAAATGTAGGAGTCAGCCCATTTCGAGGCATTGTTAATGACGTTGTGTCCCAACCAGTGCAAATTTTTATTGACGGAGTGACTAACCACTTAAATGCCAAGGGAATTAAAAATAATGCAGAGGATTTCACAGAGGCAAAAGCCTTATTAGATTTAAATAAAGGGGATTTGTCATTTAGATGCTGTAGTTTCCAATACACAAAATGTTGGTCATTGACCGAGTTACAAGCATTTCTGAGGGCAGGATATAAAACAATTGAACACAGAGATATGGTGAGAGATTTAAGAGGATTATACAAGATTAGGAAAGGGAAAACAAGCCTTATTGAGCATAGCTCAAAAATGTTTGACTCAGTAGGAAAATGGATACAGAAATTGAAAAAGTCCACATAGATAAATGGGAATGACATCTCACCTGACAACTTAAAGAAATGAATACAGTTTTCCTAGCTTCTACACGACGTCTTGAACACCATTGTAGATAGTTTTGATGAAAAGATTGAACCTGCATCAGACGAGGAACTGCTTTATTATCAAATTCAGAAACATATATCCTACATTTTTTAATGAGACCAGTCCAAGAAATATGATGCAAAGAGACTCAGATTTTCCTTCTCCCCATTTGTGTGCAAAAGTGTAATATAATAAAGGATCGATTAATCAAGGGCAACAGCAGGTGTGTTGCTACAATTGCAATAAACCAGGGCACGCAAAGAAAATATGCAGTCAAATATTGTGGGACATGCAAAAGTGCAGATTACTTTAGGCAGTCTTGTCCGTCTCAAATATGGAGGGTTGCGAGACCTACACCTCATAAATTTGGGAGTTATAACACAAGAACTTCCCAGACAGGTCACTCAAAGGGGCAAAGGATCAGCAAATTTTTTGGAAAGCTGATCAACAAAAAGGTTACAGATGATTTGTGCGTGCTATTCTAGTCTCAAGTGAGACACCCCAGAGCCCAGGCCGATAGTAAATGGAACAGTGGAGGATATGAAGGTCCCTATTTTTGTTGATACAGGATCTTCAGTGAATTTAATGGACAATGATCTGTATCAGTCCATGTTCTCCCAATACCCTTTGAAACCCTCAACAGAGACAGTGTGTGATGTGCAAGCCCATAGATTGAATACCCTAGGTTTTATAAGAATATGGTTTACTCTTGGTGATAGAGTGTTATTAAAACCATTTTTTGGTTAAAAAAAATGTTCAAGAACATGTCATATCTGAATTGGGAGTTAGAGTAAATGATCACTTGCAGATTTTCCCGTCCCAAGGACGAAGAATCAAATTAGGTCATTCCTGGGGATGGCATCTTTCTTCCGCCATTTCGTGAAAGGGTTTTGAAACATAGCAGCTCCTTTAACAGATGTGTTGCGAAAAGAAATTCAACTTTATTGGAGAGAACCGCAACAAGTAACTTTTCAGAAATTTTCAGATGTCAGTGAACTCTTCACATTAGTGACTGATGCCAGTCAGGAGGGTATAGCTGCTTGCCTTATGCAAAAATTACATGGGAGGCTCCATCCCATAGCCTTCTATAGTAAGAAATTTATAACAAAGACCAGCAATGAAACACTAATGGCTACTATAGATAAAGAAGCCTTTGCAATAGTATCAAGTTTAGTTCATTTTATAATGTTACTAATGGGGAATAAAGTAGTTCTTACAGACCACAAGCCATTATCGGATCTTTTTAATAAACCCGATCTGTCACCCAAAAGAGATTGATAATTCTTAACTATCAGGGACTTTGATGCAAAGCTCAAACAGAAATGTAGTCGCAGATGCCTTTAGTAGAAGTTTTTATGGTACAGAAGGATTTCAAGTTGGGGTAGTTATAAGTGATTCTATACAATGGGATATAAGTCTCATTGAGTATAGGCAAGGTGAGGATGAAATTTTGGCAGATGCAAAAGCGTTCCTTACTGGGGAATCAGTCAGGAAAGGTTGTAAGTTACTTTTTTCAGGTTTAGAATTAGAAGGTAGTCGGTTGGTCAGGAAAATTTAATATAAATTAAGGACTAGTGAAAGTAAAGGAGACACGACACAGATCATGATTCTAAAAGTCCTAATCCCAGTAGTTTTAGTAGTACATTGCAGGTTTGGTAGTTTGCATTTGGGGGTGAAAAAAACATAAAATGAGATGCGTAATAAGTATATTTGGAAAAATATGTGGACAGATGTGGGAAATTTTGTGAAAAGGTGCACAGTGGGCAATGATTGCAAACCTCCAAGGGTAAATTCTTGCAAATTAGGACCATATCCGATACCAAGTAGACCTTTTCAGAGACTACATATGGATATCTTAGGAAATTTTTGTGAATCAAAATACGTCAATAAGTAATTGTTAGTAATAATAGATGAACTCACGAGGACAGTAGAAATTTTCCACTTAAGCATAAAACGGTCGAAGAAGTAGCTGTGGCATTTTTCAATGGGGTTATCTGCGTGTATGGCTCACCCAAGGTTTTTTATTGACCGACAATGGTAGAGAATTTGTAAACAGGACCTTAGAGTGTTTAGCAGAAGTCATGGGGATACAGAAAGTAACAATTATTCCATACAGACCTGTAGCTAATGGGTTATGTGAACGAGCAAACACAAAAGTACTCAAAGCTCTCAGGAAGAATATAGGAGGAAACGATAGCAACTGGTATAGATAAATAGATATAGTAAGACATAACAATGATACTATGGTCAGTGATTCCATTAAAATGTCTCCATTTGAAGCATTGTTTGGTTGCCAAGTGCGAGGCACATTTGATTTGCTACTTATACCTCATCACGGAGAAGATACAATTGAGGCATTAATTTCCACAGCAAAGGAGAGACATGCTTGTCTCGAACTTAATCTCTAGGCTAAGACCCAAGAAATGGTGGAATGAAACACCGAGAAATCATAAGATGTTAAAATTGCTAATGGAGATAATGTATTCCTAAAAATCAATGTGAGAAATTAACTAAATTGCAGGTTAGGTCCAAAGTTTGAGGGTATTTTTCGAGTTATTGAAGAAAAGAAAGGAAACAGGTTTGTAGCCTTAGATGAAAAGACAGGTCGGTCAAAATTGACACATATATCAAAGATGAAAAAGACGGGAAAATGTTAAAAATGTGACACTGTGCACTTGCATCTTTTTTTTTTTTTTTTTTTTTTGATTTTGTAAATGGATTAATCAGTCTTATGTAACATTTTTTTCTCAATCTCTTCCATTCGTTTATTATTTTTTTATAATGTGCAACTGCAGCAATTTGGCGTAAAAACCTGGGGTAATTGTTGTAATGATGGAAAAATGGGGTGAAAAATGTGAGAAATACCGTGGAGTTGAGAAATATTATAAGGAATTCTTCTGGTGATGACTTTTGGTGGTGATACCTGGTGATGATTTTGGTGATTGGTGGTTCCTGGTGGTGTTGATTTTTTTTGGTGACGATTTTTAGTGGTTATTTTGGTGAGGAATTTCGGTGGCTCTAATTTTGGTGATCTGGTAATCCAGTGGTGACTGTGGTGCTTTATGGAATTATGGCTCTTAGGGGTGGTATTGGTGCATTGCAGTTTTACATTTTCCCTGGTAAGATGGTGTATTCTATGAGGTTATATTCACCAGTGGATATTTGGCGGTCTGTAGTTAATAATTCGGGGATTGTGGTTTATATCCCGACGAGGCGATTTCTTGGCGGCATCACAAATGGTTTACTTTGAGTATATTTGTTGGTGTTAAATGGCTTAGGATTTAGTCTCTGTTGGTATATTTTATATTGGTGGTTATATAAAAGAGGTGGACAGTTTTGGGTACCTACGTGGTAACAATGAGGATTTCCAGAGGATAATTTTGAGGTTTAATGTGGTGCTGTGGTATTAGTGAAAATTTATTGAGGATTCCCAGCGAGGATTAAAGGAGGATTTGGGGTCAATTTGAGGAATGGTGATATCGGTGTTTACGAGTCTGACTAGACAAGTCAATGGTACGATTTGAGGACATGTTGAATAAACAGTTGTTTTGGTGCTGACAATGTTGTGGTGTCTTGGATGAGACCAATTGTTGATATTTTCTTTTGGAGTTGCTTACTCAGAGGTTTGCACTGCTTTCAGGTATTCTAGATGATATTCCATGGTGAAGAATTTAAAGGGGTCATTCGGGGAATGATACTGATATGTTGCGGCAGTAGTTTATGTTGGGGAAAAAGTTTAATAATTTTTCTTTCTACAAGGGAAACCTGTAATTCGGATTAAGCGGTTTTTATGATACCTTTACATTGGATTTCTATTAAAGAGAGGAGGCAGAATTCATCTTGAGATACGAAATAAGAGTCTTCATTATATTTGATGGAGGTTAGCTGTATAAACACTACAAGGATTTTGCTGTATAAACATTATGGGGGTTTTGATGGTATGCGTGTCAGATACGGGATTGATAATGAGTGGTCAGTTAGTGATAAAAATTCTCCCAGTAAGTTTAAAAGGGGTTAGTAGATAAAAACTATATTTATTTTAGTGAGGATTATCAGTCTTTAGTAGCCGACTATGAGACTGGGTATGTTAGTTCATGACAAATTCGTGTGTTAAAGCAAGACTTTATTTTTTTTAAAGATCATGTAGACTTGACGAGGGGTCAGTTAGAACCTATT
Source organism: Macrobrachium nipponense (assembly GCF_015104395.2). Lineage (NCBI taxonomy): Eukaryota > Metazoa > Arthropoda > Malacostraca > Decapoda > Palaemonidae > Macrobrachium > Macrobrachium nipponense. The sequence goes on along the minus strand of NC_061088.1, from coordinate 47,394,782 downwards.
AATGACAAAACACGGACACATGATGACTTTAGAGAATTCCCAAGCTCACACGAGTGGTGACAATGGAAACAAATTAGGATCTACTGCGCCAAATGTTGGGTCTTCAGATGGGCGATGAGGTCACAGGTCACCATTGGAGGGACGAGATATCGTCGATGGGTCAATTTAGACAAATTATAGGCCAAACAAGAGATGTACGATATTACTATGAGGCGGGTGCAGGATGCACTTGCATGAGATTCACAAAATATTTCAAGTCCAGCAACAATGAAGCAATTATGGTTCTTTATTAGAAAACGGCCAATCTACAGTTTATCAACGAGGGTGTCAGGACACACCTACAGGGTTACTACAAGGTGGTAAAAGTTCCGCCTACACTAGAGGTGATTACAGTTCCATAACTAGAGGATAATGAAGAAGATGGATTGTTTGTCGCAGAATGCTACACAGTTCCAGTGATTGCTGTTATGGTAGCGATAATAATGGTCACAATGTGCGTTGCAGGAGCCATCAGAATTGGATGCAGCTGACGGGGTAGGAGGACCCCAAACAGCAGAAGTGGCCCTGAATCATGTGGCAAGTTAAAGACATTGAACTATTATATGCCAGTAGCCAATGTAGTGTGCGACAGGTGTGCAGACGAGTGGGTGACCGAGCCATGTCAAGGCACTGGACAGATGTAAAAGTGGAAACATATTAAAATAAATGTGGTTGATAACCTTAGCGCTTGCTGTTTAGTGTTGGTCAACAAATTTTAGTGTTTCTGCAAGTCAAGAGATTTCCCCTTACCAACAAATTTCAAGGTCCTTACAAGATAACAGAGAAGTAAGTGATAGAATGTATGTGATTGAAACACCAGAAAGAAGAACACGACAAAGGAAGATACGTGTGACCCTCTTGATACCTTACTTCTTGGAATCTAAAATTGAAACTGTGTCAATAACTCATCTACAAAACACGACAATGGCTATGAATTGGGAGCTGAAAGCAAGATGAATAATGATTCAATTTTGGAAAATTTTGAGGGTAAACTAAAACATCTGAGTGATGAGCAAGGTTGTGAATTGAGGAAAGCGATTAGATGTTTCACAGAAATTTTTGCAATTGTATCTAGGCATGAGATCAAGATCCAAGAAGAAGGAAAACTATTCAAGAAGAGAGCCTATCACTTGTCACCGAATCATTGAGATGTTTTGAAGTAAGAAGTTGAATATTTGTGGCAGCATGGATTAGCAAAACGCAGTTCAAGTCACTACAGTTCTCCATGTGTGTTAGTGAAGGAACCAGGTGGCTCATTTGAGGATGTGCACTGATTATAGGAAACTGAATTCCATCAGTGTGGTTGACAATTATCCCTTGCCTCTTATAGATCAATTAATAATATTTGGGAAGCCAAGTTTGTTTCCAATATAAACTAGTTGAAACGGTATTATAAAATTCCCTTAGATTAGAATGCTAAGTTGCTTTCAGCTTTTTATTACTTCTTTTGAACTGTATCATTACAGTTCTGCTATTTGGTCTGATGAATGTACCTGCAACATTCCAACGCATGATGGATCAATTGCTAAGGCATCGAAGGAGTAAGTGTATACTTTGATGACATAGTGATTTACTCTACAATATGGGAAGAACATTTGAATATTCTGAAGATAGTTTTTAAGAAACTACGAGAAGCAGAGGTAACAGTCAACCTATTGTCTCAAGTTAAAACCCATTCATGGAAAGATCATTGTAATCATAGATTATTTACCCCGTTATGAATCGTTGGATTCAAGCCCCGGGATAACTAATGTTTTGGAGGGAGGAATCTTATGTTGATGCCTTCGCAAACCGTAACTTCCCCTCAATAATTGTATGAAATGTCCTAAAGTTTCTGTAATCTGTTCAGATTCCATATTAAAGTTAGCTTAGAGTTAATATGTTCAAATAATGTTAGTTTCAGAATTCACAAAATGCATAATTTAAAGTTAAGAAAGAACGTAGAGTGAAAAGAGAGAGAAATTAGCTTTGTTCGCAAAAGCGGATATATTATTTATCACTTGAAACTGCAGGATTTTAGTTTTATTATCTATAGTTAAGTATGTCCTGTATTGGACCCACATGATGATTGCACAATGTTTCGTGATGCTCTTCTTGAACATCCTCTTGACTGAAACGTTTTGCGATCACAAAGATTTTTCAATTCATTTTAGCAATTAGAGATTCTTTTGTTGTGAAACTGTTTGATATTACTTATTAACTCTTATCTCTCTCCATTTGTCAAAAGAGAATTTATTGTCTTGTGAGTAATTTAATTGTGAAGTAGAACTAATATTTCGTTTGCAATTGCTGTGATGCCATTGTCATGGAAATGACAACACTCTGTACTTGCAATAGTGTTCAATAATCGTATCTTTCATGTTAAGAGAATTTTTTGTTCTGAAACCGTGTAATAATAAATATCATTTATAACTGAAATCCCACTTTCTCTCTCTTTCTCATTTTGAAAGATAATTATTAAGATTATATAAGTGTCTGGGCCCCAAAGTTTTTTGAAGTTATTCAGCCACTTTGGGGTAGAATTTCACAGACCAGTTAGCTCCCATACAATGAGTCATTCTGATTTTAGACACAACTTGCATTGGTAGTAATCCTAGAGGCCATGCAAGCTGACCTGTCTTTTCTCTCTCTATCTTTCTCCTTGACCAAGGGGAATTTTTACTTTTACATTATCGTTAAGATTTTGTACTTACATGGTCACTCGTACCGTTTAAATTTATTTAATCTCTTAATAGCATAGTGGTTATTTATGGAATCTGACAGAAAGTGTAAACACGTTTTTGTAACTGTGCCTATGAAAGAGTAGAGTGAATTTGGAAGCTGCAGGAAAAAGGAAAAACTGGCACCAGGTACTGTGTTATTATAAGATTTAAGTGTACTTAAAAATATTTACAGCAGTCACATAAAAGTGTTTCATTTTTTACACATTGCAAATTTTGTGTGTTTTGTATTTAGCTCTTTTGAAGCGTTTTTTTATGTTGTGTGATTACTGTTTTCTTAATATTTTACATTTTTTGGTAATTTTCCACATTTTTCTGTGTTTACATATTTTTGCATTCACATTTTGTTTGATTAACTTTGGTGTTTCCTAGTGATTTTACATTGAATTCTTGATTTAATTTAACACTTGTGAATTAATTGGCAATTTTAATTATTGCTTAACAGTTTGAATTATGATTAAATAATTTAACTTCTTAATTAATTAATTTTCTTGATAAATTAATTTGATTTCCTTTTGTTTAATAATTATTTCAAGATTTAACTCAACTTTGTGTTGTTTTCACTTGTGAATTTCAATCGTAAATTTTGAATTTAAAAATAATAATTCTGTATTTAAAATGTTTATTACAATGTTTCATTTCGTGACCATCAATGGCCGGGTTTTTCTTAGGTAGAAATATAGAGTGGTAATTGTGCACGTTTCCTTCAATTTTATTAAAGAGAGTTAGAACTAGGAAAATACTTCGACTTCTAAAGTTGTTGATAGAGTGATGCCCTTTAATTAATTTAATCTCATGACTATTTTAATGAAGTTAGTGTGATTTCTTGTTTGATTAATAAGTTTTTAAGGGATCACTGTTGTCTTTAGAGTAATCACTTGTATTCTATCTGTGAAATAGGTTTAGATGTTTGGCTGTTGTGAGGTATATATCCCTCCCAGTACAGTAATGTTATTGTAGTGTATAATCTACCTTCAAATTTCCCTAAAATATGTTGAAATAACATATTATGAGAAGAGAGATATTCTAGCTGACAACAGTTAGTGATAGGAAGGCCCCAGTTCTTCATCTTGTTTTGGGAAACCTGTCATCACTTAAGATAAGAAACCTCAAGTGCTTTGCTGTACTGAACGCGTATGGTTTGCTTTGTTTCTTGGCAAAGGACATGGCAATTGTGCGATGTTTCGTAATGCTGCGTCATGTAGCTTCTAGAACGTACCCCAATACATTACGTCATTGTTGTATTCCGTTCTCAAGTTCTCGTAAAGCATTTTCAGGAAGTGAAAATTCCTTTCCTTCTAGAACATTCCATGACGTCATTTAATAATTTTACTTTCGATTTAAGAGAATTCTTTATGATTATGAACCCGTGTAGTGTGAGTGATACGTTAAAGATACAGCCCCTCTCTCTCTCTCTCTCTCTCTCTCTCTCTCTCTCTCTCTCTCTCTCTCTCTCTCTAAAAAGTAACATAAACTTGTAAAGTAATTTGATTGTAAGATTGCAGTGTCTTGGTCCTAAACCGTTTCAACTTGTGATGACATTATGCATTTTGGGATTGAGGTACCTAGAACCATAAGTTTCAATAAAAGATAGAATTCATATTCATTCTTATCCTAGAGACCATTGGCGCTGGTTCTCTAACTCACTCTCACTCCCGATCGAGTGGTTTTTAACGTAAAGATTTTGTACTTGGTCACTCTCAAGATTTTACTCAATTTCATATGGAACTGAGTTTGTAAATGTGTATCTCGTAACAGCTTTGTGCTTTGGTAACAGGCCTGTCAGGTGTTTGGTGAATTTTACAGCTGGAGCAAAAGCAAACATTTGAGGTATGAGGTCAAGTGATGTTTTTACGGTTTTAAATCGACTTAAAGTATTTGCTTAAAATACAGGGTGAATCTATTTCATTTTTTCACATTTTATATAGTGGTAAATTTCATAGGTTTACACATTTTGTGTTTTCAGGTTTTTGCATTCACAATTTATTTGATTACCTTCCTTAACTGTTTCTTAACTGATATAGTATTGCATACTTGATTTAATTCGACACTTTACCACTTGTGATTTAATTTAAACTTACTTAGATTTCTTTTCAAATCTTAACTTTTTATTTAATTTTTTTAATAATTCAATAAATTAGTTAATTAACTTTTGTGTTGATTTCTAATAACAGTAAATTTTCTTAGGATTGTGAATTCACTTAAAAATTTTTAATTTTGAAATAGATATTTTATTTAAAATTTTCACAATGGTGTTTCATCTATTGACCTTCAGTGATAGGATTAAAATCTGTGTACATGCCAAAGTTATTGATGTGCTGCTCCTTCATTTTTCTTGAAGTAATTTAAGACAGGGGAGCCAGTTAAAGTTGTTTGATGGAGTAATGGCCTTTGATTAAGTAAAGGCTATATAGATACTTCACACTTGTCTTAAGGACCTTAGTCTGTTTCACATGTTTGATAAGCTTTTTTAGGGATCACTGTTGCCTTTAGAGTACCCAGTGCTATTTTATTTTTTTTTTATGAAAGTTCAAGTATCTGGCTGCTGTGAGGTAACATTGAATATTATGATTAGTAAGAGTAATAACCAGATATTTGGAAGACTTTGTCACAAATTTTAGTGGTGCCCAGAGACCTGGGAACAAAACAAAATATCCCTCTGGTTTATGGTTTATACTTGTGGTGTTAGGGATATAATTTGATAGGTGAGTAACAATATAGTTTATATTTTACATTTTATGTAATTGTTAGGTGAGCAACTTAGGGAAAATGGCTCTGTTCAATGTTCAGGAGTTTTTAGCGCTTCCACTCATCCAAGAGTTACTGAATCTGATCTGACTAAGGCACAATAGACTGATTTAGCATGTAGTGGTAAAGTGTCTAGCAAAATGACAAAGACAAATCAGTAGAATAACTGATGAAGAGTTAGAATTAGCACAGGCCGACTTTATAATAAGCAAGAGGAAAAGAAAGAAAAAAAGTGATGCAGAGGTAAAGCTTAGATACACAGCAGATGAAAGTTTGATTAAGCTGAAGATGCAGGCTGAGAGAGAAAGAGAAGACGGAGAGAAAAGGGCAAGAAAAGAAAAAGGTAGTCAGGACCCTATATTTGATGTATCTGTGCAGAGGGTAACACCAATGTTTACTGAAGAAGCTACAGATGAGTTCTTTGATCACTTTGAAAAAGTGGCTTAAGGTATGAGATGGCCAGAAGATAAATGGTCAGACTTGTTACAAAGCGTCTTGACTGGTACAGTGAGAAGTGCCTATTTAACTTTATCAGCTGATCAGGACCCTGTATTTGATATATCAGTGCAGAGGGTAACCCCAATGTTTACTGAAGAAGCTCCAGATGAGTTCTTTGATCACTTTGAAAAAGTGGCTTAAGGTATGGGGTGGCCAGAAGATAAATGGTCAGACTTGTTACAAAGCATCTTGACTGGTAAAGTGAGAAGTGCCTATTTAACTTTATCAGCTGATCAGTGCAACAAGATAACTTACTTGGATTTTGCTACAAGGTGAGAATGGTTGGAGGCTGCTAAAGTTAAACTATGGACAAACCTGAAGAATTAGTTGTGCTTGAACAATACCTTAGATGAATTCCTGAACATATAAGAGGCTATTTGAGAGAGAGAGAGGGTAAGAAACTTGACAAATTTGCTATACTGAGTGAAGACAATAAAATTATCAGTAGCAAAAGGAACTTTAATGTCAAGTACCAGAATCAACAATGCATAGGATTTAGGTCTCATCAAAATTTCGGGAACAAATTTAATAATAGGAATCATACACTTGGTAATACCAATACAACATAAGGTAATGCCCCTCTACAATCAAATGTTAAATCCTCATCATTTAGTTTCTCAAGGGAGACACAGAAGACTAATGTTGTCTGCTTTAAGTATGAAAGAGCAGGACACTGCAGTCAGGAGTGTTATCGGACACAACAGCAGTCAAAGCCAGTTGGTCAAGTGGTAAAAAGGTAACCCGGTGAAATAGACTACGAAGTACAGTGTTGGGAAGACTGAGACTATAAGAAGACTGAAACTAAACAAGCTGAGTATTTAGTAACCAAGGGAAATGTAACCATAAACAGTAAGTGGTTGAGCAGCTTGGAGGCTTTCAAGGCATCTGTGAGGGTATGCTGACAATTTGAGGAGTGAGTGTGCAGGTACCAATCAAAGTATTACGTGATAAAAGAAGTGGTAGTACCTGATGCTCGCCCACAGTAAGAGAAGAATCTCACTAGAGATTCTGTTATTTTGATGGGTATAGAAAGAGAGGAGGTAACTCCTATATATTGCTTGCACCTGTCGTGTGAATTAGTGACAGGGGAAGTTGATTTTGCTGTAAAGGGCTCATTGGCTGT
>NC_061088.1:47362654-47382654 GCF_015104395.2 Macrobrachium nipponense | reverse complement strand
AGACCAAGGGCGTGCAAATGACCTGAATAGCGGAAAGATCAGGTGACTGTGACATCAGCGGTCAAGTGAGTTCACGAGAAATGGAAAACGCACATACGCAGGAACCGAGAAGACATTACCATGCGTACATTCGTATGTCCATTAGTAGGTGTAACTGCATATGTCCTTGAGGGAAAAAGAGATCAGATATAATCCCAGTATCGGACCTATCGATTCATTAAACAAGAATCTTTCAGTGGTGACCCAAAAACTGGAAGGCGCTAGAAGGCCCATTAGAAGGTAACGTGAATGAAAGACTTTGAAAACTTTGAACAGTGACATGATTTCAGCTTCTAGAAAGGGGAAATGCAGAGGAACACTTGGAACAATTTATAGGAAATTTATCCATTTCATTTCTTGTGTTTTCCCAGTGTCTGATAATTGTGGTTTCTTTTTAGGATGGATTTAGTTGTTGCTACTGAACAATGAATTCTCTAGACTTGTAGCTGACATTTATTTTATAGACTCGGGGAGTTATTTGACAGTGATGATAAGTGGGGATAGTTCTATTCAATATGATTACATAGAAGAGTAATGGTGCATTAATGATTTTTTTGGAATTTCTTTAATTCATTTTATTTCATTTTCATGTTAACTATTTTGGGGAAACAAAGATTATATCTTTTGTATAGCGAGAGTTTGAATTAGCCTAAGATTTAATGATTGATTTTCAGCTAGCTACAGGGATGGCAGGTAGTGGTGGTAACAAAGGTAGGTCGCATTACCATAGGTATGAGCTCTCTCCTTTTAGTCAAATAGGGTCCTTTGACCCACATAACAGTGGTGGCAGACGGGGAAGGTGCCTTAATCAAGCCAATGGATTACGTTTCTGGAGAGACCGGGCATTAGGTAGATGCTAAGAAAAAGGGATTATAGTTATGTATTTTTGGCAACTGTCCCTCTATTGCTGATGAGGTAGCTTGAGTCAGCAAGTATCCGTTTATCAGAGAGCAGCCTCCCAAGGCAGGGAGGTTGGAAGGAGTGTGTGGCTATGGTGTGTGTTTTAAATGCAGCGGAAATTATGGTGTAATAATTACAGGGGGCCAACTTCATGATTCTATTATGACCTGCAATATTTGCTATGGTCTTGCAACGGGCTACGATCACATCCCATGACAGGTATCATTCAGAACCCCATCCCTCCCTACCGTGAACCCCCTAACTGATTGCCCACCAGCGGTAAACTGAGATTTTAAAAACCAACAGAAAACCAGATACTTTAGGGCAACCACGGAAACCATGCTGCGGTCAATAGTTCAACCGGCAGACACCTTACTTTGTACTAACACAAATTGTAGAAATGACCACCACAAGAGGGATCTGAATGAATTCTATTCGAACATAATCTCCGCTATGCTTGCTTCGGGCAGGATTGCCTACAGATTTCTTCAAGGTAATTTTCGTAATATACCTGGATGGAATGACTTGGTTAAACATCTGTATACATACTCACGAGAAATGTTTTTACTGTGGAGGCAAAATGGTAGTCCCAGGGAAGGGCACACTGCATTACTAATGAGACAGGCGAGAGCGCAGTTCAAACTTGCTCCTAAGCACTGCAGGTTAAATGAAAAACAACTAAGAGCCGATGCAATGTCTAGAAACTTAGAATCTGGTGATTATCCTCGTCTTTGGAAAGATATCCAGTCCTTAACTCCCAAAACCAAAAAGCTATCACAAAGAGTAGGGGAAGCAGTCGGAGACGAAGCTATTGCAAGAATGTGGGGCAATCACTTCAACAATATCCTGAATTGCATAAATGATCAAGATTCCTGAAGGGATGTAGATAACCTCCTTACAGACAACATTCAATTTCATTTTGCAGACCGTATTACGCCAGGTAACATCAGCGATGCCATAAACAGCCTACCTAATAATAAATCGCCTGGCTGTGATGGTCTTCCTGCAGAGGCCTTCAAATTCTGCCATCCGATAATTTACATTTTGCTAGCTGCCCTATTCAATGCGTGCATAATTCACCGGTTTCTTCCAGACTCCCTACTCTTAGTTCACTTGATACCATTAATCAAAAACAAGCTAAAGGACGCAGCTGACCCTGGCAAGTACCAGCCGATTGCAATCACAACGATCGCATCGAAGATACTTGAGTCTGTTCTTCTAGTGAGACTTCTCCCCTTTCTACACACCACTGACAACCAGTTCAGGTTTAAAGCAAACCACTCAACCGACACCTGCATCTACATACTGAAAGAATTGCTGAACTACTACCTATCATCAGCCTCTCCTGTTTTCCTTTGTTTTGTAGATGTGAGAAAAGCATTTGACAGAGTAAACTACCTGAAGCTCTTCCTGAAGCTGCATAAAAGGGGCACACCCCTGTATCTAATTTGCATTTTATGTTGCTGGTTCTCCACACAGCAATTTTGTGTCAAATGGGGTAACGTATTATCTTGCACATTTGGCTCCCTAAATGGGCTTCGGCAAGGGGGCATTCTCTCTCCATACCTGGTTAATACATACACAGATGCCTTGAATGTCAAACTGAACTCGCTCCCAATCGGATGCAACGTCAGTGAAACAACTATAAACAACCTCTGTTACGCCGACGATATGGTTCTGATTTCCCCATCAGTGCAAGGTCTCCAACGACTCATCGACACTTGCTGCCAATATGCAGAGGAATTTGATATAATCTACAACGAAACCAAGACCCAGTGCATGTCGCTGCTCCCGAGATCGCTTAAGCATATTGCAGAACCTCAAATTTTCCTCGGAAACCATCGGCTGGAATTTGTGCACGAATTTCCGTATTTGGGTCACATTATCACTGACGACCTAAAAGATACGGCAGACATTGAACAGAGGCGTCGTAAACTATGTGCAGCTGGCAACATGATTGCAAGGAGGTTTGCCTTCTGTCACCGAGACGTAAAACTGCTGCTCTTCCGCTCCTACTGCTACAGTATCTATGGGTGTTCCCTCTGGACGAACTATACCCGAGAGACCATGAGTCGCATCACTGTTGTGCACAATGACATTCTGAGACGCCTCACAAACACTCCCCGCTACCACTCCGCCACACAGATGTTCATAGAAAACCACCTGGACAATTTAAAAATCATTCTTAGGCGAACAATGTCCAGTCTGGTAACCCGAGTGAGAAACAACAGCAACTCGCTCATACAAAGCATCCTAAGGAGTGTAGCAAGAAGAAAATCTAAATTGTGGGAAAGATAAGAAAATGAGGCCTTTGTCCCATAAAGGACTTAATCTCTGTATTGGCAAGATGTCATCTGCAGTTTTTGTCATTATTACATTTATTGTTGATATTCTAATTTTTTATTATTACTGTGATTACTATGAAGTTAAAGTTTTATTTACATTTAATTTATGTATTTACCCCTCTGGACCTGACTACTGTAACCACCAAAGGTCTCTAGTTGAAATTTAAGTTATATAATATGTGCACTAACTGTTATTACTCTCAATGCATTTTTGTTCTCACCAATATTATTACTGTTATTACCAGTATGATGATTACTAGCTTTTATGCTACCTCAGCTATTTTGTGGATAAGTGCCGATTATTCATTTCCTTTTTCTATTTTATCATGTCTCATGTATCTAGATTGTGTATGTTACTGTCTGTATTTTGTATATTCAATGTATATGGCCCCGAGCTGAAATAAAGCATATTATTATTATTATTATTATTATTATCAGTGTATTAGTGCCTGTACATATATAATGCTAATGCGGAAGCAGATGACTTCAACATATTCAATAAGCCGTTCCTTAATGAAAGCATGTGTTAAACATTTCCTTTTATTTTCTTTATGTCAACAATTTGCTCACAGGTATATTTCATTCTTATTTTTCTGTGGTTTGCTGTTAATTGTAATGCATAGGAATATATGGCACATTGTGTTCCAATTATTGTATGTAAGAGTGGGTAAGAGGTAGACAGAGTGCTGCCCGAGTGACAAACGCAAAGTCAGGAAATACTGAGTGAGAGGCGAAGGCCCGTCTCATTTTCTTTCTCTCGTCTTGCTGTTTTCTGTTGCAGCCATGACAAAGATTTGATCGGCTTTTGACCTTGTAACAGTGTGAACAGCTGATAACCTTGGCCGTGAAACGATAATGGGGATCTTCTCCCACAGACTCAAGAAACATTTACGGGAAAATACTGATGTGTTGGGAACTGGTGTATGCACTTTTATCTTTCTCGGATGGTGATTGATACATTGTTCCTTTTGTGTTAGTGATTTGTGAGGGAAACTGGATAAACATTATTGATGTTATTGAGGTCAGGGGGAATACTATACATTAAAGAAGACAAAATAGCTGATACAAATAATGGCAGTCAAACTAGTGCACAAGGTCACAAATATTACGGCTGCGGTCCGTCCTTTCAGGGCATTGTTGATGGCTTTCTGTCCCAGTCAGTGCAAACTTTTATTAAAAGAGTGAATAACTATTTAAGTGCCAAGGGAATTAAAAATGATGCAGAGGCATTCATAGAGGCAAAAGCCTTTTTAGATATCAGTAAAGAGGATTTGGCATATCGCTGCCATAGTTACCAATACACAAATTGCCTGTCATGGACCAAATTCCGAGCGTTTCTGATGGCAGCTTATGAAACAAAGGAACACGGAGATATAGTGAGGGACCTAAGAGGTTTTTACAAAATTAGGAAAGGTAATAAAAACCTGGTTGAGTACAGTTCTCATCTTTTTGACTCAGCAGGAGAATGGATACAGAAAATGACTTAACAACTTACAGAAACTAATACATTTTTCCCAGCTTCTACAAGACATCCCAGATGCCATTGTAGACAGCTTTGTTGAAAAGATTGAACCTAAATCAGATGAGGAAATTATTTATTCCCAAATGTAGAAACACATGTCCAAATGTCCCACGGTGGATAGTACATTGTTTAATGGGACTGGTCCAAGAAATACAATACAAAGGGATTCAAATTATTTTCCTTGTCAATTTGTGTGCAGAAGTGGAAGGGAAACAGCAGTTGCGTTTTTTCAATTGTAATAAACCAGGGGACACAAAGAAAGTATGTAGAGTCAAATATTGTGGAATATGCAAATGTACAGATCTTATGGCAGTCTTTTCCGTCTCAGAAACGGAGGGATGTAAGACCCACACCTCAGAAATCCGGAATTTTTATTATGAAAACTTCCCAGGCAAGTTATGCAAAAGAGCAAAGAGATCAGCGACATTTTTGGAAAGCCAATCAACAAAAAGGGCAGACATGATTTGTATGTGCTGCCATTGTGGCCTCATGGGGACGTCAAAGAGTATAGGCCGATAGTAAGGGAATAGTGGAGGATGTAAAGATCCCAATTTTCATTGACATGGGGTCCTCTGTAAATTTGTTGGACCATGATCAATATCAATCCATGTTCTCTCGATACCCTTTGAAACCTTCAACAGAGACTGTGTGATGTGCAAGCCCATAGATTAAATACCTTAGGTTTTATAAGAATATGGTTTACTCTGGGTGATAGAGTGTTAATAGAACCATTTTTGGTGATAAAAGGGGTTGTATTGGGCAACAGACTTTTGCTGGTCCATTCTGCATGTAGGAGACACAGGATATCATTCCATACAGGTGTTATTGGCATTGCAGTGGGGATACTGGTTGTTTTTATTGTATATGTGAGTGTATATGGAGGCGAGAATACAGAGGTTAATATGGGGAATACTAGTGGTGATACTGATGATCACAGCAGTGTTAATGGAGATATTTGGGGATATCAGTGATAATGGTGCTTATAATAGGGGCATTGGTGACAATTTAGCGGTATTAACAGTGAAAAGACCCAAGAGGAGCGCATAATTGAGGGTAGTGAGAAACTAAGAGGGGTTATTAGCACTGTATCAGTGAACAGAATATCAAATACTGGTGTTACATGGGTGGAATTACTGAATTGCAACAATACAGTTAGGAAGTATCAGAAGAACACTTATGTGGTAGACCTCCAAGGCTGGAGTAGTGATAGTGGTTCAGTGGCTATTGTAGAGGGAAAAACTGAGTTTGCAGATGCAGAAATGCAAATAAGGAAGAATGTCTTTAGAGATCACTTGGCTAATGCAGACTACAAAGAGCATATACAAGTTGTAAGCAAAGTTTTGGCTGAAATTGGAGATACTGTGGCTTTAAAAGGGGATAGGTTAGGACTCACTAAAGTGTTAGAACATAAGGTAAATATAGAAAAGCTACAAAACCCCTTTTTATTCCCGCATACCGCATTCCTGTCAAAATCAGAGAACAGGTAGAGAAAGAGGTCAGTAAATGGGGAGACAAAGGAATTATTAGACCTATTGTTTCTCCATACAAATTTCCCCTGTTGGCGGTGCCTAAGAAGGACAGCTCTGCCTGGGTATGTGTGTATATTAGACTCTTGAATGAGAAAACAATCCCTGACCATTATCCATTTGCGTGCATACCAGATCTTTTTGTAGAAATTGAGGAGCATAGAATATATGCATCCATTTCTGAGGGCAGCCTATGGAACAAAGGAACACGGGGAGATAGTTAGAGACCTAAGAGGTTTTTGCAAGATTAGGAAAGGTAATAAAAACCTGGTTGAGTACAGTTTTCAACTTTCTGACTCAGCGGGAGAATGGATACAGAAACTGAGAAAGTCCACATGGATAAATAGGAATATCTCTCACTTAACAACTTACAGAAACTAATATATTTTTCCTAGATTCTACACGTTCCAGACGCCATTGTAGACAGTTTTGATGAAAAGAATGAACATATGTCCAAATGTACCATGGTGGATAGTACATTTTTTAATGGGACCGGTCCGAGAAATACAATACAAAGGGATTAAGATTTTCCTTCTCCCAGTTTGTGTGCAAAAGTGGAATATATGAGAGGATTTATAGATCAAGGGCAACAAAAATTGCGTTGTTTCAATTGTTATAAACCAGGGTACAATAAGAAAGTATGTTGAGTCAAATATTGTGGAATATGCAAAATTGCAGATCATTTTTGGCAGTCTTGTCCATCTCAGAAACAGAGGAATGTAAGACCCACACCTCAGAAATCCGAAAGTTATAATACAAATTTTCCCAGGCAAGTTATGCAAAGGGACAATCAACAAAAAGGGTACAAATGATTTGTATGTGCCATTGTGGTCTCGTGCGGTACATCCCAGAGCATAGTAAATGGAACACAGGGGATGTAAAGATCCCAATTTTCATTGACATGGGGTCCTCTGTAAATTTGTTGGACCATGATCTATAATAATCCATGTTCTCTCAATACCCTTTGAAACCCTCAACAGAAACTGTGTGTGATGTGCAAGCCCATAGATTAAATACCTTAGGTGTTATAAGAATACGGTTTACTCTGGAAGAAAGAGTGTTAATAGAACCATTTTTGGTTACAAAAGTGGTTGCTTTGGGCGACAAACTTTTGCTGGACCATCCTGCATGTAGGAGACACAGGATATTGTTCCAAACAGGTGTTATTGGCATAGCAGTGGGGATACTGGGTGTTTTTATTGTATATGTGAGTGTACATGGAAGCGAGAATACAGAGGTTAATATGGGGAATACTATTGGTGATGTTGGTGATCACAGCGGTGTTAATGGGAATATTTGGGATAATGGCGGTGACAAAGGCGGTTATGATGGGGATATCAGTGATAATGGTGCTTATAACAGGGGTACTAGTGGCAATTTTGACGTCATTAACAATGGTGGTGTTGGAAATAGCAGTGGTGATAATGATACTAACATTGGGGTTATGGCAGATGGAATAGAAAATAACTATATAAATAAGTGTGATATTTATGGGGATGTGGAACATGAAGGTGCTATGTATAATGACCACAGATATAAAGGTGTTTTATCAGGGGATGTTATATTAAATCCAGGTACAAGGACTATGGTCAAAGTCAAGCTGAGGGAAGTGAGAAGACCCAAGAGGAGTGCAAAATTGAGGGTAGCGAGAAACTAAGAAGGGTTATTAGCACTGTATCAGTGAACAGAGTATCAAATACTGGTGTTACATGGGTGGAATTGCTGAATTGCAACAATACAGTTAGGAAGTATCAGAAGATCACTTATGTTGTAGACCTCCAAGATTAGAATAGTGATAGTGGTTCAGTGGCTATTGTAGAGGGAAAAACTGAGTTTTCAGGAGCAGAAATGCAAATAAGGAAGAAAATCGTTAGAAAGCACTTAGCTAATACAGACTACAAGGAGCATATAGTTACAGTAAGCAAAGTTTTGGCTGAAATTGGGGATACTGTGGCTTTAAAGGGGGATAAGTTAGGACTGACTAAAATGTTAGAACATAAGGTGAATCTAGAAGAAGGGACAAAACTCATTTTTATTCCCGCATACCACATACCTTTCAGAATCAGAGAACAGGTAGAGAAGGAGGTCAGTAAATGGGTAGAGAAAGGAATTATTAAACATAGTGCATCCCTACAGAACTTTCCCCTGTTGGCGGTGCCTAAGAAGGATGGCTCTGTCCGGGTATGTGTGGATTTTAGATTCTTGAATGAGAAAACAATCCCTGACCGTTATCCAATTGCGTGCATACCAGACCTTTTGTAGACATTGGGGGACATAGAATATATACATCGTTTGACCTCAGACAAGGTTTATTGCAAGTTCCTCTTAGTGAAAACAGTACGGAATAGACAGCATTTTTGTTGCCCAAGGGACATTTTGAATTTACACAGATGCCTTTTGGTTTGCCAGGTAGTCCTATGACTTTTACTAGGTTTAGTGAATACAGTTTTGCACGGGCTATTAGGTAAAAACGTCTTTGTGTACATGGACGATATATTGATTGTAACAGATTCGATCAAACATCACATGGAAGTGCTTAGGAGTCTTAGGTTAGCAGGACTGAAAATTAAGCTGGCAAAGTGTTCCTTCTTGAAGAAGTAAATTGCATATTTAGGTCATGTCAAATCTAAAGAGGGAGTAGAGTAAATGGTGATAAAGTCAAAGCAATTGCAGATTTTCCTGTCCCTAAGACAAAGAAGCAAATTAAGTTATTCCTAGGAATAGCGGGGTTCTTTCGCCGCTTTGTGAAAGGGTTTTCTAACATAGCAGCTCCTTTAACAGATGTGTTGTGGGAAGATAAACAATTTTATTTGGGAGATCCACAACAATTAGATTTCAGAAAGTTAAGGACGCATGAATCTCCCAGTTCTGAAATTTCTGGATTTCAGGAAACCTTCCAGACTAGTGACTGATGCCAATTTTATGTTAGCTATTTTGTGGAAGTAAATATTATATTTTTTGTATAGCAAGAGCTTGAATTCGCCTAATATTTAATGATCAATTTTCAGCTAGCTACAAGGATGGCAGATGGTGGCTTTAACAAAGGTAGGTTCGATTACCATAGGTAGGAGCTCTCTCCTCTTAGTTAAATGGGGTCCTTTGACCTCATAACATATAACAGGAAGTCTTCTTCACCATTATTTCTAGTTATAGTACCAAGCCCCAAAATTGGAACTGAGGACTTGCTTCAGTTTTTTGCTTGCACTAGTTTTCGAAAGACACTTTGCAATTTTCATTTATGCTGCTACTGTATTGCGTGTATGCCTTGTGCAGGAGAAAATTTAGACTGGCAATTGCAACTTGAGCACAGTGAGTGCGAGTTGCTTGGGTGACTTTTAGGAAGGGATCAGCTGTTCCTGGTGATGTGACTCCTGTCTGCATAAGTGTGACCGTCCATCCACTACCATCCAGAAGATTACCAAAGACTTTGAGTGATGCAATTTCTATGTGGAGTCCCCCTAATAAGATAAGAAAGTGCTCCTCACTATAGTTTGTTGGCAATGCCTATTGAATTCGTTTGCTATTGCATACAGAGGTTGAACCATTGTGATGACAGGCACTTGCCTAGGATTGAGGGTGTCAACTGCTGTTTTAACTACATCCATTGAGTGCAGATTCATGGGTTCTGAAGGGGCTGATTCATAGAAAAGTGATAGCATAGAAGAAGCGGCCACACTGTTTTCTTCTACACTTTTAGGTTGACTGTCTGCATGGAATGCAGCCAAAAAAATTGTCTAATTTTTCAGGTAGTTCATGAGCTGCCTGGCATGATCAAGACACCTGCAAATAAGAAAGCTGGGAAGGATTTTAGTTTATAAAAGTAAAAATTGTATGGGTAATTAATTTAACTATAGATTGCATTCATATATATTAGCCACAGTTTATCATGCTAGTTTACAGGCATAACTAAAGTATCATTGATTTTCTACATACCCATTTTCTCTCTGTAAGGCATGATGAATAAGCTAATAGTCTGCTCTATTGGAACCCTCCAACCTTGGAACTGGTGGCTCATGTTTTCTAATAGTAAAAGGTGACACAGTGGTGCATGACTCTGGAAGCTTGGTGAGAGACTTTTTCATGTTGGCAGTGTCTTTGTTTGCTGTGTGGACCTCCCGCTAAACACCTTGGGATTCACTGTGTGGGTGCTGAAATAAGGATATCTCAGTACCATGGAAAGAGTCATGTGCACTTATAGAACTTGGGTTGCGGCCAATGGAATCTACTGCCATAGTAGTGAAAAGGTTATTTTTTAGATTTGGAGGACAGACTGCATTTTCGTGTTCATAATAATTACAGAATCTGTTTCCCCTGTCAGTTGAGATAGTCATTACTCTGTCATACGAGATACATATACTCCAGTTTGAACAAACCACCTACCAAGTCATGCTTGCGTGTTTTTGTGTGAAGCAATAAGTCAAGATAGAATGGCATGGGTGTTTCTCTTTCTTGGCTGTCTGGAGGTTACAGAGCTACCTCCCGTCAACATATTTGGCTATTGTATATGAGGAGCTGGGACATGGTAATTGTTGTAGGAGACAGTGGTAACAAATCTGAGCGTTCTTTTATGCTGGAACTATTTATTATCATATCAACAATTGTTATGAGTGATGATGGCACCGATTCCTTTTGGCACTGTCTATCATATGATCTACTGAACACAACTTTCGTTTTGAATGTAGAATACATGCAGCTCTAGCAAGATGAACAGCATTATCATCGGCATCCTGTTCACATGACTTTTTAAAGCATGTCCAATGCCTTGACTGAAACTAAGAACTATTTCACGACCTTGATTATGAACTTCTAAATCTGGGAAGTATTTCATTATGCGATTCTCTAGCTTGATGGCGTGTACCCGCCCTGTAATTTTGGTGCCAAGTTGCTCCATTTTCTTGCTGTACAATTTGATTAGATGTGAAATTTTGGAAACTGGAGATACATTTCTATCACTGTGGCTTTCATCAGTGTATGAAACTAACTTGGTAAGTGCAATGCGGTGTCTGTCAATGTCAATATTTTTTCCTCTAGATTTATTAGCATTTACATTACTTGCTGCTGTGTGCCTATCACAAAGTGCTGCCAAGCACCTTGAATGGTATTTTGCCTGTATGGCAATCATGTCTCCTGCATTAAGTTTTGCCAACAATGGTGTCTCCCAGTTTAAGAGCACTTTCACACAGGTTCATCCAGGTGAAATGTTGAGACAGCATGAAGAGCTTGACTGCTTGCTGGTTGGTCACAGAAGAAGCACAGAGCCATTGAAGAAGACTGAAATGTTCCTTACTTTTCCAGGTATACTTTCTAGAAGATTTTGGACACTCTATATGTGACATCTTTCTCTTTTCAGCTCTTTGTAGTTCGGTCTTGTTGTATTGTAGCCTGCAACTCTCATGCCACTTTGCTTTGTGTTTGTGCAAAGTTTCCTCAATGCCTTCATTATTAAAACAAGAGAGCTGTATGACGGGTGTCAAACATTCAATTTTCTGGAACCCTAGAAGGTTATTTGTTAATGTTTTATATCCAACTTCCATTGTCCCCATTCACATTCTACTGGGCATCAGAGTACTTCAGAACTGTTTTTCTGACACAAGATGCATTCTGTCCAGTCTATGTCTTTGCTTTGTGAAAAAGAAAGATTGGCCACCTTTGCATCCATTTTCGTGTTCAGTTTTGCCATTGTGAGCTTTTGTTGTTTAATTGGTAATAAGATTTAATTGCTATTCATACATACAAATACTGTTAACTGACAATTAGATTCTGTATAGACAATAGCATGCATATGTGCAACCATGTCGGCATTTTTCTAAGATATATTTTGAAATAAAAATATATCAACCATTAATCACACTGATTTAGTGCATATACATGTTATACACAAGTTTTAACATGCTTGGTGAGTTATAAAGAGTGTTAATGCTTCAAGGAACCAAAATATTTAGAATGCTAACACATGTATCTGGTGTGCGGCAGCCTTTTCTTTAAATGACTGCCAAAGCATCCATGGGCCAAAACTGAAATCCCCCTATAGCTAAATAGTCCTAATATCATCCCCTAACAGTGTGCAAAGTCTCATGCTTTTATGATATAAGGCACAATTCTTCTGCAAATTCACCTATCTGCTCTTCTATCTCACTCGTTGTCTAGCTTTGCATGAATTTTATCAACAAATATTTCATGAGAGGTTTTTCTAATTTTTTTTTCATTCATATACATTATAAAACTGGTTTCACATGGAATAAAGCGAAGCTCTTGTTATTCTTTGACATTGTCTCCTTTTGAAGTAATTCTCAAATACTTCATCCTAACCTCGGGGTGGTTTTATTTGAAAGACAAGAGCATTCTGTTGGTAATTTATTAAGGTAAAATGTTTGGTATACCACTTAGTTTTCCCATAGCCTAGTAAATGGGAATATTCCTGTCATGTGGCTCCACACGCGCCTCAGTGGCGTGGTTGGTTTGGTGTTTGCTTATCACCTCGGTGGTCGCGGGTTTGATTCTCGGCCATTCCATTGAGGAGTGAGAGATGTGTATTTCTGGTGATAGAAGTTCACTCTCGACGTGGTTCGGAAGTCACGTAAAGCCATTGGTCCCGTTGCTGAATACCCACTGGTTCCATGCAACGTAAAAACACCATACAAACAAACAAAACATGTGGATCCAAAAGAGGTTTTCTTCTCTTCATTTTCAATAAAGCTAACACATTTCACGCTGATAAACTTATTGTAAATAAAAATTATGCAAATAGTCATATAAATTATTCATAATAACAAACGAGATTTTTATTACCGTCTAAGATAAATTATCGATAAACATGAAAATAAAGTCCATAATTACCACCGTTTAGCGACCATAAATCTGAAACTTTTTGGGAATTTATTTTTATTTCTGGATAAAGATCACACCGAACCCATCTGCATATGCCCTAGGTCTCAGTTTGTCAATTTAGATTCTGAGGTTTGAGCTAAAATATAGCTAATTCTTCTGTACTTTGGGTCGTGTCTGAGCAACATTCTTTTTCTTTCCCTCTTCTTTCTTTTCACCCCTAAGCTACATGTGAAGTATGGGTCGCTTTATGAGAGAAAAAAGTGTATGTAGCATAGTGTTAAACTCATGTGCCCCTTTTAGTTGCCTTAAACTTGTCGGTGAACATGGAACCAATGTTGTTGGCACTAGGGTGTGCTGTAGCTATAAGCGTGTACCTTTTATATCTTGGATGTGAGTTCCCTTATAATTTCTATACTTGTTCCATATGGAAAAAGTAGAATTCAGCAGCCGTAGATAACGATAATTTGTTGTAGCATTAAAATATCACCACATGAATACCTCTTATCTGAGTGTTTTTCACCTATGAAAGTGCGCAACCGGTATTCATAAAATGTTATGGTTATGGATAATGATATACGAATAGAAAGTGCACCCGTCATTTCTATTGGGAAATAAAATGTTTTTGCATAAACATGAACTTCCACAGAACAGAAAGACCATCTGCCAAAAAACAAAAAACATAAACTAAGAATAAGATAACTGACAAGAAACGGCACACCTGTCAGCAAAAAACGAAATTAATTGAATTAATACATGAAGCCGAATAACAATAAACGATACAAAATGAAAGGGGTTTGTGTGTACCCTCGACTGAAGAGGAACATGATACAAAGGCTCACGCACAGCCATAGTCATAGAAAGATAGCAGCATGACTCTAAAGCTATAGCCAGAACTCAGGTAACTCTACTGTACCTTCAACCCCGAACAACTGCACTATTCAAGTATACAGATAAATACGAATAAAAGTAACTTTTAAAATAATTCTGGGGAGAGGGGGAGGATTTAAACACTATAAGCCGCTTATGATAATCCACATTGAAAATGGTATTCCTATCCTTGTTTTCTATTTAGATAAGATAAGAAGACTACTTTAGAGCAATTGAAAATTGCTGATGTAATTTTGAAAGCTCCAAGCTCATAATTTTAGGATATGTAACGTATAAATTCAAATGGAAATCTGAACAAGTCTTGGTAGAGCTGCCCTCATCTGTCTATAAAGGATTCATAATAGTTAAATTATCGGACAGATATGAATATTCCATTCAAGGTGTGCTACACTTCAGTTCGATATGATGAGATGACTATCAAGTAATCTGCTTAGCTCTGCTTACTGGGTTTTGAGAGACCGAGGGATTGGTGGCCTTTGCTATAACATAAAAGAGATTCGGAACTTCATTCCTAGCCATAACCTTATAGTGGTGTCATAATTTAAACTCATTTGTTGGATCTCTTAGATTAATTCAAGGTCAGATTCGGAATAATAATAATAATAATAATAATAATAATAATAATAATAATAATAATAATAATAATAATAATAATAATAATACAGGAAAGTGAAACTATCATTAAAAGCAACCAGAGATTACTAGGGCTTTCAACCCTTTGGGAAATGCAGAGAGAAGCTTGTCTTTCCCCTTCATCACGACAATTTCCCCTGGCGAATATATTAAGAAGAGTATGAAGTCCTTCGGAGGCCACACGATAGAATAGCAAATATTTTGAATCGATATTGCAGGAATTTGTTCCTTGCAGATTTATAGTTTCTTTTACAAAAGACAAATCAGATTAGTAGGTGGCGTTTCTTTTACATCGAAAAAAAAAAAACTTTTTTACAATTCAAATTTATTTATATTCCAGAAACAAAGCTTATTTTTTTATAAAATAACGTCAGCTGTCAAGTGAATTCTTCTGCTCCTAGAATAAAAAGAAAGTCTCCCTTAGTTGCAGAAAAATTTGTAGCTGGTAGTCCCTCCAAAAAGAAGCGTTCACTGCAGGGAAACAATAAATAGAACAGTAAAATGTTTATGTGGAATGAAAAGCGCCTTCATGGGCTCCTTATGAGGACTTCTCGTATCCATTGCCTTTGGGCTCTTGGTATTAATGTTTTCACTTCATTATTTTCTTAGTTTGCGACAGTTGGATAGTAGAACCTTTCAGACATGTCATATTTAACTTGTTTAAAACAAAAGTGCTCTGTGGTGTTCTGCAACTGTTATTGTACAAAGATGAGCTTTCAACATTGGTCAGTAAACAGGTTAAAGAACAATGATGTTATTGAAGATGATAGCGAATAATGAATATATCATCGGAGGTAATACAAATTATTTGATAACAACTGACTTTACCTGTCATACAAGGGTCCTAAAATTAAGACCAGAGTTTCAATCAGCCGTGACCATTTAGAAGAGTCGTAATGAATAGACTCATTTTTTCTCATGTGCTTGGTCTTCGCAGGATTAAGATACAATAATATAGAAATGCGTATCCTATGCATATGTTTGCTGAGTATAATGGTGGTAAATAGCACAGTTGTGTAGTTCTACAAGTATAGGCATGTTATATCTTGTTTGAGAGTAAATTTGATGCTGAATAAAATTCTAATAGAGTTTAAGGCCAAAAATGAATCAACAAGAAGAAAATGTAAGTTTTTGCCTCATATATTGAATTAAAAAAGTGTTCATTTGGGTCCTGGCTTATGATATTACAGAAATAGAGTTCTGCAAATACAGTAATGCTTACTTGCAAGAAATTTATTGATAATATTACTTAAGAATTCAAAGGCCAAAATGGGTTTCTAAAGAAAATCATAAATTTTATGCTTCGTGTTCCTATAATATGGTAATTTTCTATGAAACATCAAAATAAAGTAGCTCCTCAAAAATAACATGTAACTTAATATGTAAGCTTCATCACTAATAGTAATACAAAATAGAAAACTGAATACCATATGATGCGCATACCGGGTACTTGCTGGGGTTATTGATGTTCTCAGTCCTTTCATGGTTGGTCTGGATGCAGCGGATTTTTTCATAATGAATCAACTCCACAGTCACAAAAACGGCAACATCCAATTTCCCTCTGTCGACATGAGCAAACTTTTGGTCATACACACTAAACAGTTACAAGGAGTTTGGAACTCATCTGGAATGGGTGCTTCTGCCATGTTTACTGATAACAAATGTCAGCCATCAGCAGGCAGGTATCTATAATCAAAAGAATTCAAATGAATATCTTCAGTGAATGGAGCTTGAAGTCACATGTAGCACTGCAGGAAGGACATGCGAATATGCTGCTTGATACAGGCAGATGTAAAAGGAAATCGCTCTGTATCAAACTGATGATGTTTTCTATGATAAATGATGAAGCGAAGCTCATAAAAACTCAACATCACTTGTCGTTTTGCATTTGAGAAGAAACTTCTCAGCATCAGAAATTATTTCATCCTTAACTTCTTCTTTTCCAAAATTGCACAATAGACTGTAAGCATCTTTTCTCCCTTCGATGAAAGCTTTTGTTTTCGTACCTACTTTGCTAGTAGTGTCGCACCCAGTAAGTGCATGAATTGCAGGCAATATATCTATGAGATATGAGTTCATGGAGTTCATGGTCCTAACCAACTCGTGAATGGGAACTACACTTCTAGATTGACTGTGGCCAGATATGAACCAGAATTTCTCCAAGTCAAAGTTCCTCAGTTTACTATAGTGATGTGTTGCAGACACAGCAATGACAACTTTATTAAATCTCCCAACTTTGACAATGCGGCTAACATGAAACATTATACGATCGTCTGCTTCCTCACGAGAGCATGTAAGTAATCGCTCAGCTTAGATTGATCTATTCATGATACTTAAATGCATTGTTTCGCTATCTTTATGTGATCCATCCAAGAAGAGATATTTGTCAATAACGTTTTCCTTGACCCGTTGAATGAAAACATAGTTAAATGCAACCTTGTTGTACTTTACTAAGTCTTCTGCATCCTTTCTTCGATTGTACTCACTGAATTTAATATTCAAATCCTTGGGCAAATCAAATACAGTCAGTGCGACTGCATGCACTTGAATGAGATTGAAACGAATTACACAGATAATGTGCGAAGTCTCTGTATGTTTTCCATTTCATCTGCTTCATTGGAACTTTCACGGTTTGCCCGATAAAATCTATAATAACGCTGCGACAATACACAATTGATGATAGTGATGATAGTGTCTCCTTAGGAAGTAATTTCTTTACCTCAGTAGCAAAATCACCCTTTTTATATTTACGTATGAATTCTTCCTTTGTCAAGTAGAAGGAGGTTGGCATTATTTCATATCTTAGCAAAGATTAAAGATCAAAGTCTCTTAAGCGAGCATAGTCAACGATTCTCAGGAACTTAACAGTCTCTTTATTTAAGTCATAATTAATCTGGGCTGGTGGAGGTATGATGTTCTATCTTGTTTTGGGGATGGAATACAAAGGATTTGGAGATTTCTCGGAACGAGGTGAGAAAACTGTTTTCTGGGAGTTTCACTTAAGGCACAGTAGTTCTAAAGGAAACCTGTCGACTCTTGATTTTGATGCAAGTTGAAATACTGATTAATTCTGTTGGCGTGTCAATATCAAAGGAATTTCCACGTTGTAATATGTAGCCCATCAAGCATTGTGCATCTGTTTCTGTCATAGATCTTGAAAATTCATGATGCTCGTCATCCTCACCCATTTCACATGCTTCATACAAGAACTATCTGTACTTGGCCTTGTCATGCTTTATTACATTCCATTTGCAAACAGCCTTTATTTTGCGAATGAAACATATTACCTCATGTTGACTTTTGGCTGGCTTGTTGTATTCTATTTTAAGGGCTTAAGTTCTATAGATATAGAGAGGAGAGATTGGAAACCGTATAATAGCAAAAGCAGCCTGTAGCGTGCACTGCCTGGCGCCATTGCTATGCGATAATTCTTATGTAACCAGTAGCGCAAGCCCATACAATCTTATGGGAAACCCCGTTCTCTTTAAAACGTGTTTTCTTAGATCTCCGACAAGACTGTCAAATGATTTATACACCATTTACTATATAAAATATGTACTGTATGCAGAAGTAAAAAAAAATTAATTTTGGTGGTATATTTCTTCTACGGTTAAAGTTTTGTAGATATGGCAACTACATATGATTATTTTCTCAGCAGTCTTTAATGAATTGTAAATTACCTTTGCAGCATTTACCAATGACAATGTGTACTACATGTAGAAAGAAAAATTTTAATTCTGTCTGCTTTACTATTTTGTATACACTTGAGCAATATAGTTGACCAATTTGTCGACGATATGTGCCTTTCTTTCCACCATAAATTTAAAGTCCTCTTTTACTCTAGAGGCAGAACTACTCATCATCAAAATTCAGCAGAATCCTCTCCATACCATGTTTGAGAACTTATTGATAACATATACTAAATACGGTAAAATACCGAATGGCCACCTCTATCGTAGCACGACCACCTTCACGAAAATCGGAAATTACGGCATTAATTTGTGACTTGAGAAAGAATTCTTACTTCGAGAGGAAATTAAAGGTATTGCCTCGACGGACGCTGGCTCTTGACAAATATCTATCCTGAGTTACAGGTCGTGTTAAAGTACTTTTTCGGGAAGGAGGTCACGCTACGGTAGTGGTAGGCCATTTGGTGTTTTACCCTTACACTACCATAACATTTCATTAACACTTAAAACTGCAGCAGTTCTGGATCTAGGCCTGAGATTCTAGCCTTTGTACATGGTAGTAGCACAAGTAGTAGGAAACATAGTCAGGCATAACCATGGTTGTATAGACTGATGGTAACCCTACATGCCAGTGACTTTTCATGTAGATATCAGCACACTGAACCACTTTTATTCAATACAATTCGTCATTTGGAATAATATTTTACGAGCTGTAAGCATGTACCACGGATAAAAAACACCCCTGCTTTAATAAAAAGCTTACTTGTAATGGCACAGTTGATGACCCAGCATTGGCTACCAGAAGTGGCTTTTTTGCCGCTGGTCTTCGCAGTTGATACCGATACCATCTCTGACAGGTACCGCATAACAATGGCTCCTTGCGTGCACACGATCGTCGCTTGTCTGTCCAATCTCTCCTCTCTATATCTATGGCTTGGTCAATTAGTACAGCACTTCCTTTTCGAAACAGAATGTCTCACAGTGAAGTCATCTTTCAACAACGCTGCATGAATATCTGGGAATGTCTGAGGCAGAGCCAAACAGTCTTCGTAATAGAGTAGTGGCCATCTTTTATACATGATCCAAATTAATTGCAAAGCTCATTGGTATTGTATGACACACAGCTGACAAACGCAGGTTCCAGTATCCTTCACGGAAGGACCTGGTTAAATCTTGCAAGAATGGAGCTATTTCATTTAGGAATTTGTTCCAATAGAGAAACAACTTATTCTTTTTGCAGCTGCGCAATGTGAACTCATCAAATACTTATTCAAACACAGTATGTTGGCTCATGCACGTATCGCAGGTTTTGTGAATAAGCTCTTGATTTTCTGTGGGGCTTTCAAGCAGTGACTGAAGCTTTTCAATTGTTTCCTAGAGCTCTATAAAAACTCCAACGTCAATAATCTGCAAGAAAGCTATAATTAGAAGACGCTCTAGGTCTTCTCTTATTAGTTCCCTCAACCCATGACAGAACTTACGACATCAGTACCAAAAACTTCTTTTCCAACCAGAACATTGTGAATGCCACTTTCCTCCAGATATTTTCTGAGGCAACAGGTGATCAATTTCTCCAAATGAAAACTTCCAATTCCTAAGAGAATATTGTATTTGTCTGGTTGTATAAGTT
>NC_061088.1:47307654-47357654 GCF_015104395.2 Macrobrachium nipponense | reverse complement strand
TAATATAAATCACTGTCATTGTTACCATTTTATAAATGTAAATATTTTCCTTTTCGTGTTTCTAAAATTCCACAAATAATTCAAGTCAGAGTAAAATTTTTCATCGTTTTGTCTTTTCTAACCATAAAACAGGATTTGGTTCGGAAAGGTCATCCTTTTGCGAAATGTTGAGCAGGCTTCTGGTTACCTTTGTTTTGTTAAGTAAAAGTCCCTCGCCATCTTCTCTCTTTCTATATATATATATATATATATATATATATATATATATATATATATATATATATATATATATATATATATATATATATATATTGTTAAGTTATAGCTCTCTATGTCTACGAGCAACAGTGGAATTGCTTACTGGAACTCATAAAAAAGCCTTGGTGGATAACTGTATCTTAAAGAAAACTATAGGGCTGAAAGCGGATATGAGAGCGAAGGGAATGTGATGTAAATCTCTAAGGGTTTAGTTTAAAAAAAGCATAATTCCGCAACAAATTATGTGAATAATTCAAATAACACCTGAAGGGTGACAGGGACTCTTGAGGGTCGATATATATTTAATATGTGATTAAACAAGGTTGATTGTAGATCAACTAACACGTGTCTGCCTTCACAGGACAGGGGATTAAGATGTTAGCATGGAGAGATAATAGTTTCCAGAGCACAGAGGGGGTTGGGAAATCCAGCACCCACGGAGGACTCGATGGCATACCCGGAACGACTTGTGGTTGTATAAACACAGACGCAATACACGTGATTACTGATCGGAGTGATGAAGCCAAATTGCAAACTCTCAATCGACTTACTATGACTCTTACGGTATAGATCACTCAAGAGCAATGGCATTACTGAATCATTCATAAAGGGAGAGATGCGTTATTTACTGATGAGTAAATTGATACATAATTTCCAAGCCATACATTACTTCCCAAATAAATTATCTTAGCGAACGCTAATAACAAGGGGTTATCTCCGTACAACAAGCAGCAATTCAAACAAAAGGGATGCTCACAGCATCCGTGATAACAGTGGCAATTAATTAAGGTATAACAATGAGAGAGAACAATGCTGCGGGTTCAGTAAGGGGAAGAACATAAAAATCGCACGGGAACTAAGAAACATAGATAAGTTTGAGAAACAGAACAATGTCTATATAATATATAATATATATATATATATATATATATATATATATATATATATATATATATATATATAATATATATGTGTGTGTGTGTGTGTGTGTGTGTGTGTGTGTGTGTGTGTTGTGTGTGTGCGTGTGTGTATGTAGAAGTTACTATCCATTTTTTATCAGTTACATATGTAATTTGAAATAGGCACAATGCCTTCTTAAACTTCTCAAATTCTTCACACTGATTTGGGTACACTTGTCTCTAATTTATATATATATATATATATATATATATATATATATTATATATATAATATATATATATATCTATAGATATATATAACATATATATATATATATATATATATATATATATATATATATATATGTGTTGTGTGTGTTGCGTATGTATGTAGAAGTTACTATCCATTTTTATCAGTTACATATGTAATTGAAATAGGCACAATGCCTTCTTAACTTCTCAAATTCTTCACACTGATTTTTTGGGTACACTTGTCTCTAATATATTATTTATATATATATATTATATATATATATAGATATTAATATATATATAGATATATTATATATATATATAATAACTATATATATATATATATATATATATATATATGTATATATATAATATATATATATATATATATATATATATATATCTATGTGTGTGTGTGTGGTGTGTGTGTGTGGGTGGTTGTGTGTGTGCGTTATGTGTATGTAAGGAAGTTAACCTAAATTCCATTAGAAGTTACTATCCATTTTTATCAGTTACATATGTAATTGAACTAGGCACAATGCCTTCTTAACTTCTCACAATTCTTCACACTGATTTTGGGTACACTTGTCTCTAATATATATATATATATTAGTAGGAAAAGCTTCACTGACGTTCCGGGTGTTTGAAAGGATCCATAGGTTCGCGCCCTAGGTCCAGGCAAATCTATTATCGAGAAAAAAAAAAAAAAATTCCCCTTCGGTTAAGCATATATGAAAATATATTAATTCCGAGGTAGAGCGAATTAGATATTAAAGGACATTTGTTAGCTTGAATGGAATATATAAATGGATTCCACGGTTACGATGTGTGATAATTATTTTCATAACAAAAGGGATACCGTGCTGTCAATAAAACGATTCGAAAGTGGCCAACATCGGTAGGTAGAACGGGGTTCCATATCGATTCTAATTTACCCCCGAAAGCATTCCAAGATCGAGGTGGGTTGATTTGTTAAGGGTCAGAAAGTCGATATGAACTTATAGCGTCTCTGTTGGCTGATTGGATAAGCGTACACTGACTGTCATGATTTCGTCCCCGTCCACTTGGACGGTGTTCGATCCCATGGGGGGACGGAAATTATTATCAATTAAAAAATTCCCACCTGCCGGTACATATATGAATACTATATTCATTTGGGAGGTAACAAGTGAATTTAGATATTAAAGGACATTTGTAGCTTGGAACGATATATATGAATCACGGAAATGTGATATGACTTATAAGATTGGCTACGTGCTGTCAAAAGCACTACAAACACTAACCGGAGTCGAGGTGGGTTGATGTTTGTCTCCAAACCAACTAATTACCTGCGCGCGAAAGGTATATGAGGGTGAG
Source organism: Macrobrachium nipponense (assembly GCF_015104395.2). Lineage (NCBI taxonomy): Eukaryota > Metazoa > Arthropoda > Malacostraca > Decapoda > Palaemonidae > Macrobrachium > Macrobrachium nipponense. The sequence continues at coordinate 47,354,889 of NC_061088.1, read as the reverse complement.
AGGCGACATGAACTTTTAACCTCTCGGCGGTGTAGTAGGAAAAGCTTCACTGACGTTCCTGGGTTTGAAAGGATCCATAGGTTCGCGCCCTGGTCCAGGCAAATCTATTATCGAGAAAAAAAAAAAAAAAAAAAAAAAAAAATTCCCCTTCGGTTAAGCATATATGGAAAATATATTAATTCCGAGGTAGAGCGAATTAGATATTAAAGGACATTGTAGCTCGATATATGTATATGAATCACGGAAATGTGATATGACTTATAGCGTCTCTGTTGGGCTGATTGGATATGCGTCACTGACTGTCCTGATTTCGTCCCCGTCCACTGGACGGTGGTTCGATCCCATGGGGGACGAAATTATTATCAATTAAAAAATTCCCCTTCGGTACATATATGAAAATATAAATCATTTGGGAGTAGTGATTTAGATATTAAAGGACATTTGTAGCTTGAATTGATATATAAATGGATCACGGTTCGATGTGATAAATTATTCATAACAAAATGGCTACGTGCTGTCAAAAAACGCTCGAATTGGCCAAACATGGTAAGACGGGGTTCCATATCGATTCTAATTACGAAAGCATCCAGATCGAGGGTGATTTGTAAGGTCAGAATCGATATGAACTTATTAGCGTCTCTGTTGGCTGATTGGATAGCGTCACTGACTGTCCTGATTTCATCCCCGTCCACTTGGACGGTGGGGTTTCGATCCCATGGGGGGACGAAATTATTATCAATTAAAAAAAATTCCCCTTCGGTACATATATGAAAATATATCATTTGGGAGGTAAAGTGAATTTAGATATTAAAGGACATTTGTACTTGAATTGATATATAAAATGGATCACGGTTCGATGTGATAATTTATTCATAATATATATATATATATATATAAGTATATATATATATATATATATATATATTTATCTATATATATATATATATATATATAATCTATATATATATATATATATATATATAAATATATAATAATATATAATATCTATACATATATCATATATATATATATATATATAATAATATATATATTATATATTAGATATATACATATATATATATATATATTATATATATAATATTATATATATATAGATATATATATAGAATATATATAATTAATTTTATATGTATATAGAATATATATATATATATATATAGATATTATATATTATATATATATATATTATATAAATATAATTAATATATCTATATATATAGTATTATAAATTTTTATTTATTGATAATTATATTATAGATATATAGATATCATATATATATAGCATATAATTATATATTATATAATATATATATATGTATATATATTTATATATATATTATATAAATTCTATAGTTCTAATTATCTATTATCATAATCTCGGGTCATCTTATCTAAATTAATTACTATATCATGTCGATAACTGTCCGGTTGCAAGGTGAAGGATAATCCATTATACCTTTTCTTGTGTACTTTATCGTTGACGCAACTTTAAGATTAAACAAAAATTGAAATTGTAAACTAGGAATAAGAATTAAAAGTTAAAAACGTTATACAGATATTACAATAGTATGCAGGAGTCATTACCGTAAGGTGCTGAAGTCACAGACCGAGTGACAATTCCGGTCTGGGTCAGCGTTTACTTGAACTCACGAGAGATACATAATAATAATAATAATAATAATAATAATAATAATAATAATTAATAATAATAATAATAATAATAATAATAATAATAATAATATGCTTTATTTCAGCGCAGGGCCATATACATGGAATATACAAAATACAGACAGTAACATACACAATCTAGATACATGAGACAACATAATAAAAAAAAAGAAAATGAATAATCGGGACTTATCCACAAAATAGCTGAGGTAGCATACAAGCTAGTAATCATAATACTGGTGATAACAGTAATAATATTGGTAAGAAAAAAAAAACATGGATTGAGAATAATAACAGTTAGTGTACATATTATATAACTTAAAATTCAACTAGACATCTGGGGTTAATAATAATAATAATAATAATAATAATAATAATTATAATAATAATAATAATAATAATAATAATAATAATAATAATAATAATAATAATGATAATAATAATAATAATATCCTTTATTTCAGTTCAGGGTCATATAATCATAATACTGGTAATAACAGTAATGGTATTGGTGAGAAAAAAATGCATTGAGAGCTATAACATTTAGTGCATAGATTATGTAACTTAAATTTCAACTAGAGACCTTAGGTGGTTACAGTAGTCAGGTTCAGAGAGCTAAATACAAAAATTTAATGTAAAAAAAAAAACTTTAACTTGATAGTAATCACAGTAATAATGAAAAATTAAAATGTCAGCAATAAATGTAATAATAAAAAAATCTGCAGATGACATCTTTCCAATGCAGAGATTACGTCGTTTAGGGGACAAAGGCCTCATTTTCCCATCTTTCCCACAATTTAGATCTTCTTCTTGCTTCACTCCTCAGGATGCTTTGTATGAGCGAGTTGCTGCTGTTTCTCACTCGGGTTTCCAGACTGGACATTGTTTCCCTAAGAATGATTTTTAAACTGTCCAGGTGGTTTTCTATGAACATCTGTGTGGCGGAGTGGTAGCGGTAGAGTGTTTGTGAGGCGTCTCAGAATGTCATTGTGCACAACAGTGATGCTTCACATGGTCTCTTGGGTATAGTTCGTCCAAAGGGAACACCCATAGATACTGTTCCCAGTTGCACATAGTTTACGACGCCTCTGTTCAATGTCTGCCGTATCTTTTAGGAGGTTGGTGATAATGTGACCCAAATACGGAAATTCGTGCACAAATTCCAGCCGATGGTTCCCGAGGAAAATTTGTGGTCCTGCAATATGCTTAAGCGATCTCGGGAGCAGCGACATGCACTGGGTCTTGGTTTCGTTGTAGATTATATAAAATTCCTCTGCATATTGGCGGCAAGTGTCGATGAGTCGTTGGAGACCTTGCACTGATGGGGAAATCAGAACCATATCGTCGGCGTAACAGAGGTTGTTTATAGTAGTTTCATTGACGGTGCATCCGATTGGGAGTGAGTTCAGTTTGACATTCAAGGCATCTGTGTACGTATTACGTACGAGGGTGTACGATAATACGTTACCCCATTTGACACAGAATTGCTGTGTGGAGAACCAGCAATGTAAAATGCCAATTAGATACAGGGGTGTGCCCCTTTTTTGCAGCTTCAGGAGGAGCTTCAGGTAGTTCACTCTGTCAAATGCTTTTATCAAATCTACAAAACACAGGAAAACAGGAGAGGCTGATGATAGGTAGTAGTTCAGCAATTCTTTCAGTATGTAGATGCAGGTGTCGGTTGAGTGGTTTGCTTTATACCCGAACTGGTTGTCAGTGGTGTGTAGAAAGGGGAGAAGTCTCACTAGAAGAACAGACTCAAGTATCTTCGATGCGATCGTTGTGATTGCAATCGGCCGGGTAGTTGCCAGGGTCAGCTGCATCCTTTAGCTTGTTTTTGATTAATGGTATCAAGTGAACTAAGAGTAGGGAGTCTGGAAGAAACCGGTGAATTATGTACGCATTGAATAGGGCAGCCAGCAAAATGTAAATTATCGGATGGCAGAATTTGAAGGCCTCTGCAGGAAGACCATTACAGCCGGGCGATTTATTATTAGGTTGGCTGTTTATGGCATCGCTGATTTTACCTGGCGTAATACGGTCTGCAAATCGAAATTGAATGTTGTCAGTATGGAGGTATCTACATCCCTTCGGGAATCTTGATCATTTATGCAATTCAGGATATTGTTGAAGTGATTGCCCCACATACTTGCGATAGCTTCATCTCCGACTGTTTCCCCTACACTCTGTGATAGCTTTTTAGTTTTGGTATTTAAGGACTGGATATCTTTCCAAAGACGAGGATAATCACCAGATTCTAAGTTTCTAGACACTGCATCGGCTCTTAGTAGTTTTTCATTTAACCTGCAGTGTTTAAGAGCAAGTTTGAACTACACTCTCGCCTGTCTCATTAGTAATGCAGATGTTCAACAGAGGTGTTGAGGAAGACTGGGTGTTTAACTGCGGATCGAGTTGTTTAATGAAGAGTGTTTCTGAAATAGTTAAATGTTATTCGTTAGTGGATAGTCATATTTACATTTCTTTGTATGTTCACGTATACATGAAAATTCAGGATTAGTTAATAATTAATAACTAATGCCTCGGTGAAAGTCCAATGTTACTTTGAGTAACCCCCTTGTGGAGCCGACGTACTTCCATAGATTACTGCTAGGGCAATTAAATAGATATACAACTCCTGAGGTCATTAGTGAATCGAGTTTCTCCTTGTGTTTAGATAAAGATCTAATACTCATTGGGTTGCAAGGTGTTATAGTCTTAATTCATTTGCAGGGAAATATGTTTCTATTAACAGTTTCAGTTCACAGTAGTGGCCCATTTATTCATGATGAAAATTTCTACTGTGAATTGAAACTGTTAGTAGAAAGTCGATATTTACTGAATAAATAATATTTTCATTGCGAATTGCTAAATTATATATTTGGAAATGCATGTTTAATTATATTTATAAAGAGTTGCGATAACTCAAGGGATGACTCGGACAATATATACAAGATGGTAAAAATGATGGTATGGTAAAAAATGATGGTATATGACCTGTAATTAGCACTACAGATAGCAGACAAGATGCCAAGAAATTCACGTCACTTCGACTACCATCGAGATGAATTTAATCTTGGAAAATACCAATGAAAGTATTGTTGAAGACACTAGTGACCAAAAAGCTAAATCGAAAGTAATAGCTGAGGCATTAAGTTGAAACAACTGCTCAGTATGGTAATTCAGAATCTGAAGTGGCCTTGCAAAAATTCCTTCGGAGAATACGTTCAGTTAAAACTACAAATCAGCCGAACAACTTGTTAAATTGTGCAGGCTCGTTGATGATATATAGTGGAGCTGGTAGTGGCAAGATTCCATGCCAACCAACTACAACAGGAGAGACGACCCAGAAGTGCCAAGAAGAGCATCCCGTACCAGAAGGTCCAAATGCAAAGGTTTCTCCCAAACTCACTGGGACATAAGAGTAGTAGAAGTGTTAAAATTGAACAAACATAGAGTGATTAATGAAAGTGATCTAAAGGAAAAGGTAGTTCACTGGAATCATGTAAAGGTAGTGAAAACAGATCCATGGGCTACTAAAGATATATATAACTTAAGAAATGCATATACTGCAGAAAATCCAATTACAACAAGATATGACCTAAGAAACAGAAAGAGATAAATATGTGTGTATACATACATGTAAATAGTGCTGGACTGAAAATATCATAACTACGATGTATAAAGTGCAATTTATGTGTATATATATATATATATATATATATAATATATATATATATATATATATATATATATATATATATATATATAGAAAATCTATTTTTGCAGAGGCAAACATACGGCTCATCACAGCACTAGTTATATTTAGACTCATCTCTTCATAGGTGGAGATAAGAAAGGATGCCCTGTTAAAAAGACATGGAAAGTAAAAATGATCAATGATCTAGGAACAGTTAGTATAGATATCTCCACAGTGTTCAAACGTGAAAGTGAACTAAGAAAAATCCAAAATGGTATTAAAGCATTCCTAAAGAAGGGTGATAACAACAGTGCCATGTCATTATTGGAAAAGTCAAGCATGAACATAGATAACACACTGAGAACAAGGTCCAAAAGATCCCTCTTACCCTTCATTGGAACTGCTCTAAATCAATTGTTTGGGGTTGCTACTGAAGCAAATGTACAACAAAAAAAGGAAAAAAGTTGACAGCCTTGAAAATTGGGCAACCGCAAGTGGTACAGTGATAGATAAAGTGGTTGCCTCTCACAATCAAAATGCCGGACAAATAGAAAAATTAAAAGTTTTCTAAATCAAGTCAATCAAAATATAACAAAGGAACTCAGTAAGATAGAAAATATGCAGTTTTTAAATACCCTTCCACTAGAAAGTGAAGTGATGTTACAGGAACATAAAGGCATGCTCAATGCTGTCTTACTTGCTTACAAAGGTATTTTGAGCTCAACACTAATCACTCCAAAAGAATTAGAAGACATTATTAAGTTTTATATAATTGAGAAGTATTGCACACCTTTAGTAGAAGATATTTTCATGTACTATAATTTGCTCAGTGCCAGAGTAATCCTTGACAGAATTATTTTATTTCTATCTTTCAATACTAAAATTTTCAATGTACTAGTTTCTGTATATCCGTTTCCTATGTATATCGAAATTCAAATAATTATTAGAAAGAGGCTTAGTACTCATTTTGCATTGGAAGAACATGGATTAATATTAGACTATTTAACTAATGAACAATTCACTGAATGTGTAATTTTAAAGGAAAAAGAGTATATATGTGATATTGAGAGCTTATATAAGACTACTAATGCTTACCCATGTATACAAGAGATGGTTTTAAAACAAAATCAAGAAAAGGATGTGTGCACATTGTCATTCAATAAGACTTTTGAAGACTCTATAGTGAACGATGACATTCTTGTATTTGCATTAGATACTGTTATAGCCACAGGCACTTCTCCTAATGTCACCACCCAATTGAAATTCAAGAATATTAAGTCTTTTGCAACATCATGTATGTTAGATATACCAAATCAATTATACTATGAACGACACCTTTTCACTGAATACCATTTCAACAAACATGTGCCATATAAGAATTGCACATATGAAATATGTAAGTTTAAATTGTTTCAGTTAGAACCAAAGAAACTTGAAAATTTGAATTATGTTGATGACTATTACTTTTATACGGAACAGATAGCACCAATTTTATCATTTGCAATTCTACTGGTAATAGTAGTCGCTATTGTTTTGTTTATCATAATAGTGAGGCATTTGTTTATCAAAAAGATACAAGGGATACTGACAAAAATGAAAAGAAATTATCCATAATTAACATTTAATATCCACATCACTTCTAACATATTGTTGTCTTTCAGATATTAGTATTCTGAGTGATCATTTATTATGCTTATGATTTATTGCACTTATGAATTGATATTCTTAACATGTACTATGATTTTTTTTACAATTTCTATTGCATTTATTTCCTTCTTCCAGAGTTGGAGAAATAATCTTTTATGTGTATTTTATTTTATTCATTAACATTTCTTAGTATATCCAGTTTTCTTATAAGTATATATTTAAACATTGAAGAAAATATTTGGTAGTGACCGAGTGAAGTAATAATAGCTATGAGAAATAATATTAGATAGGGTAGCGTAAAAACAGAAAAGAGAGAATAATCAGAGTACAGTGAAAATAAGAGAGAGAGAGAGAGAGAGAGAGAGAGAGAGAGAGAGAGAGAGAGAGAGAGAGAGAGAGAGAGAGAGAGAATTGAGCTTTAGTATATGAGTCAAATTTGCTCAACAACCATAGACGTAATAAATCTATTAGCCACTGGACGCTGGCGAGACGGGTGAGCGGCAACAGCCATAACACCATCTCGATGAAATCTTCAAAAGGGGCATAAAATGTTGACCTGTGACCTCGCACTGAACTCACTCAACTTCCGACACACGGGAGCCACACCTACTGAAGAAGGTATTAACATGTTAAATTTACCAAGCTCCACCTTAAAGAGGAGGAATTAACATGTTAACCCCACCTAAACGGGGATGGGGTAACATGAGAAAGATTCAGCTCCACGAATCAAGAATCCATTTGGGCAGAGACCTAGAACATACACTGCTTTAGGAGGTTGGGCCAAATTCGATCCTGGGGTAGCTGATTGCAGAACGACAGAACAAGAGAAGAAAGGACCAGCCGCTGTCGTACAGTAAAGAAGCAAGACATTGCCAATGGTTTTAACCAGATTCTGAAGTTGTAACTTGTGTAATGTAACTTGTATTCTTTGCAATAGTAAAGAAAGAAACTCTGCCATTCATCTCACTTAAACACTCATGAGAAGAGACTAGTATTACTAATCTAGAACTACCATTAAAGAAGAAGCATAAAGATAAACATAGAACCTGATCGCAGAACGAATCATCAAGAAAAAAAAAGAAGCAGGTAAGAGAGCATACACAAGAACACTCTACAAAGGCACCTAACCATTCTAAACAAATTAAGATGTCAACTTTTTTCAGTATGTATCTCCGAGCTCTTAAAATTTGTAGTCTGGATTTTTGAGAAGATGAGTTTAAATTAATCTATCAAATAGGATATTCATTATGTTACCGTCCATAGTCATTTGGAACTCTGTAAAAATAAATGAAAAAAAGACGCATTATAATCGAATCAGTACTATTATCAAAGAATTTAAGAATATTCTCTGTATACCATATCATTCCTGCTATACCTATTTTAAAAGCTATTGATATTAACTTAGTATTTAATTAAATATGATAATATTTTGGGGAATAAACTAATTAAGAAGAGCCCTCCAAATTCAAATAATATTGTATACAGTATTCCTTGTAGAGACTGTGATAAGATTTGTATTGGGCAGACCTCTAAGGAACTAAAGATAAGATGCTTTCAGCACAAATATGCCACTTCTAGAGGATTAACTAATAATGACATTACATATCATTGGCTTAAGACAGGCCATGCTATTGACTGGGATAATTCTTCGATAATATGCAAAGTTAAAGATCACCAAAAAGGAATCTGTTGGAGTCCATCTTTATCGAAGGCACGTCAACAAGGAACTTAAATCTCCACCCAGGATTATACCTAATCTCTTTTGCTTAAAGAACACGCCGCCCAGATAAATAAACTGTAACCGCACTCCCTCTTTCTGTTGTTTTGTATATAAAGGCTTGTCAACATATCTAGTTAGATAGTCTAAGAAGACTAATATTTGATTGTTTCCTCTAATAGTTGTTGGGAATTAACCCTAAAAGTCCATGGTTACTACTTGAAATGCATTTAATTCTGATGGATATTTTTCAAGTTGAGCTTTTGAATTTACGTTACCTTTATGTTGGTTGTAAACTGCACAATTTTGAACAAAGTTCTTGGTATCTTCACTAGAATGTGGCCAAAAGTAATTTCTGGTTATGATTATGGTTGTCTTTTTAATTCCTGGATGTCCTGCCAACTTATATGAGTGTGTTAGTTCTAAAACTTCTTTGGTTAGTGTTCTTGGGATATATAGTCGAGAACACCCATTTTTCTCTGTCGGTATTTCATATAATAAAACGATTTATTAACTGAAAATCAGGTTTTAATGATTCATCTAATAATAGCTGTCCTACTATTTGTCTGATTTCTGCATCCTTTTCTTGTTGTATTTTTACTCTGTCTAAATACAAATCTACAACTTGACAACTAAAACAAAATGTATTAGTTGTAATGTATTTTTCTGTTTCTTCTTGATATCTGCAAAAGGCATCTGCCAAAATGTTAAATTTCCCTGGAATATATCTGAACTCTAGAGCAAACTCTAATACACCAATGAACCATCTATTGTACTTCATGTTGATAGTAAAAGTTCTTTTTTTAAACAAATCACAAATGGTTTGTGATCAGTAAGCACATTAACTTTATGACCTAAAAGTCTGTGTCTAAATTTCTTTAAACTCCAAAATAAAGCTAAACACAGTCATTCTGTTGTACAATAGTGTTTTTCTGCTGGGTTTAAAACTCTACTAGTATAGTATACTGCCCTCATCCCAGTTTTGGGATTTTGCAACAATACAGCTCCTAGCCTTGTACTCGAGGCTTCATAAGATAAATAAAATCTTTTGAAAAATCTGGGTAGACCAAAACATGGGTTCCTAGTCATTTTGCTCTGTACTATTTGAAAGGCTGTTTCTTGTTCATTCTTCCATTCATATTTAACATCCTTTTTGGTTAGCTCTGTCAAAGGTTTGGCTATAGTATCAAATCCTTTTATAAAAGGCCTTTAGTATCCAATCATCCCTAGGAACTTTCTTAGTGCCTTAAAATTAGTGGGAGCTGGATAATCAATTATTGCCTTTATTTTACCTGCTTGCATGCGCATTCCGTCGTCACTAATTACATGACCCAAGTATTCTAGCTTCATCACGAACTGACTTTTGTTTAACTTAATTTTTAGTCCTTCAATTCTTAATCTTTCTAGGACAAATTCTAGTGTTTTTAGATGGCTTTCTAAATCTTTACTAGAAATGGTTACATAGTCTAAATATACTGTAACATTTTCTATATCTCCTAGAATTTGTAACATTAATCTAACAAACGTTAAAGGAGCTGATGTGAGTCCAAATGGCCTTACGTTAAACATTTAATGTTCTTTATGTGTGCTGAAGGCTGCGAATTGTTTGGATTCTTCATCTAGAGGTACTTGCCAATATCCACCAATCTATGGTTGAAAATATTCTGGCCCCTCCTAATTGAGCTAACATATCTTGAATTACCGGCATCAGCATTCTTTCTGGAATTGTGTTGGCGTTTAACTTTCTATAGTCTATTAAAAGGCTCAAACTGCCATCTTTCTTTGGAACAAGTAACAAAGGAGAATTATATGGAGATTTAGAAGGAATTATTACTCCATCTCTTTTCATTTCCTATATCAAGTTATCGACTATGTGTCTCTGGATTATTGGTAATTTGTAATTAGAAATAAAAGAAATGGCTTGGCTCCATCATCTAACAAAATCTTATGTTGTAAGACATTTGTTCTTCCTACTATGAGATTCAGGGCCTCTGTAACACGGTTTTTTCGCAATAACTTTTTATCTATTCATTTCATAAATATAACGCTTATTCAGAATACACATTAAAACTACACATAAATATTGACTGTATTCTACATTACATATGTTGAATAAATTTGGTACTTATAATGTAAAAGTGACTTTTTTTGAAGACGGGCCAACTTACTCAGAGAATAGGTTTTGAACGCACTCGTTACATAACTTAGGACAGCATTTCTTCCCTCTTTCTCGATGGATGATTGGCTATACGTAACGAAGGCTATACCTCTGGCAACAATGACATAAAATTTTAAATACAAGCAAAGCCGTACACCTTTATGAACTCTGAAACCTCTCCACTGATAATTGTCATAATGAACAAACCAACAAAATATGTTAAAAAATACAAAAACACTTCGATTATTAGTCTAACTCCCAAAATAAGTTTCCTAAGAAATTACAGTCTACTTTATAGGTCACAATCAGATTGACAAGATGTAGTGAATAGTTGGTAATTTTCAAAAACATATTAGACAAGCTTGATTTGATAACTGCTATATCCAAAGTCAAGCAATTTTTATTTATTGGCTATCTACCTATTTACTGAAAAAAAATAGCCGGTACCATATTTTGCCTTTAAACGTTCACCAATAATTATTGTCAGAATGATGACTTCATGAGGCTCCACCCACTTTGGCCTAGTTATAATTCAGGATAACACCAAAGGCTATCATGGGCATTGTTGGATTAGAAAATTTAACTTCTGGCTATAAAAACTCATTTCTCGAGTAGTTGTAAGAAGTGCTAAATGATCCTCAAGGATCCCAGCAGTTGGCCTAGGCGTTTAATTCATGTATATTACTGCTATACTGTTGCTTGACTACTGCTACTGTGGTACTACTACGGTAGCACAGATACCCCACCTACATCTACGTGTCGTTCCACCATTCATAAAGTCTTTGGGTTTCAAAGCCGATGGAACAAAGTGAATGAGTTTCTGTCTGGTGGATGGGCGGGGCAACATTTCGTCCAAAGGTGTTTACCTTGCTTACGTAATGAATGTTTTTTGACTCTTGGCTCGTAATCATTGGCCATAGCGTCGGCTAGATAATTTTTACTCTATAAAAATTAAAACTATTAGGTTTAGGTTATTGATAATGCTGACAAAATTTGTGTGTGGTTGTAAAATATACATATGTCAACTTTCAGCTACATCCGATGCTTTGATAAGGAGCAAAGTCCAAAAAACTGTGTTACAGAGGCCCTGTATCTCATAGTAGTTTATATCCTTCTACAGCTATTACATTTCTGTATTTCTCTAATACCTGAATTAACATGTTTCTATTTTCTGGAAAATCTGTTTTATATACTTCCTGATTCATTTAAGAGTTTTGGCTATTTATAGAGACATTTTTTTTTCTTCTACTCTTAGTAAAGAATTGTTAATAGGTATTCCTATGCAAAAGACAGTGCCTGTGTATAGTGTTAGTTTGTTATTTGAATGGTTTTGGACATTAGCTTCACAATTATCCCCATTCATGTGGACTAGTGAATTATCCATTCTGACAAAATCTGGCAATTCATCGTTCAAGAATGGAACATCTTTAGCCCTTACGTTCCCTTTTGCTCTTAAATGTATTTTGGTTTTATAGTTACTGCTATATTGAATATAAATTGTACTTTATTATCATCAGCTGTGCTAACGCAACATATCTCTTCATCTTTTACGTCTGAAAAATAACAAAGCTCTGCATTTGTAGTGGTTTCTTCTGTTACTTCTATTATATTATTTATATCTGATTTCTTTATTTCATCTAATAGCAATGGTTCATTTAGTATTTTCCCTTCATTCTCGTAACTCATTACTACATTGCTGCAGTTATTAGTAACTGTATCTGTATAGGTATCTGTATAGGCATCTTGATTTTCGTTATATTAAAAGTTTCGGTAATCACTATTATTTATATCTGAATAATTACTTGTATCTGAGTATATATCATCTATATGTGCACATTTCATTGATTCTGTATTCTGTAATTGTGGGAATTCCTCTTTTCTATCTGTTTCTATTTTATCTAGCTTGTTCTGGTTACTTATCTGCTTTTCTCATATGTCTCTCTTGCTTGTCGAAACTGTCTCAGACAAATTGATTAGATTTGAGTGAGGCTTTTCTTTGTCAAGCGTAAAACATACGCTCTTCCGATTATCCTGTTTAAGGCTAATCTTTCTTTCACTGCTGTCTAGTATTATTCCACATCTCATTAAATTAAATGAGAATAATACTTGTGCGGGAAAAAATGTCTTCTAGAACTAGAAAACTTTCGACAAATTTGTGTGACATAATGTATATTTCTAAGTTCACATTTCCTAGACTTCTAATTTGTTTACCCGCTATTCCTTTATTAATTTATTTTGACTCTGAATCAGGGTTTCTGAAATACTTAAATATCTGGTTAAAGTTAATTTAGCGATTATAATCATTGTACTGGCTGAATTTATAAGTACAATACATGTCTGTCCATTTATTGGAATCTTCACAATAGGCAAATCCTTTCTGTTTATTTCTTCTTCTTTCATGGGGAATACTACTTCTTTGCTATCTATGTAGGAAAATGCGGATGAACCTTCATTTTCCATAATAACTATTTCTTCTTTTTCTCTTTTATCATCTTGGAGGGAATTACTTTCTTTCTTCAGTGAAGGGTTAAATTATCACTGGCTTGAAGAGTTATTTGGATTAGGGCGACTGTTATTTATTTCTACTACTACCTTATTGGTTTCCTTATTATTAAACCAACAGCGTTTAGTTAAATGCCCGACCTTCTTGCAAATCGCAAAGATTCCAGACTTTCTGCATTCGTTAAAGTGCGGTATGACTTTTATCAGAAAAACAGCTTCCGTAGGATTTTGCTGTCAAAATTGATTTTATTGCATATTCTGGTTCATATGGGTGTATACTGTCGGAAAGTGGAAAGGACCAAATTTTCGACCCCCGGATCCCCCCATGGGAGCCATTTTTGTCCCGGGGTCCCGGTACTTACAAAATTTTCAAATCAGCTAATGATTAATCGATTTTGATGAATTTTGGATGGCTTTAGGGTTTTTTTGAAGATGCTGAATCCATTCGTGACACAATTGAGTAGACTGGAAGTAAATATCATTCATTTCCAACGTACGAGTGACCAGATACAATACTGAAACGGTACCGAACACGGTTCGATCGACGAAGTTTGTCACAATCTTACAAACCTTGTCATGCAATACCTCTTTTTCAGGTTTTTCAAGTATTACACAGTGAATGAAGTAGTTGTTTTTTTTTAACAAACCTTTGATTTTGGGGAAAATAAGCCATCCATACACATAAACAAAATTACCAACCATACACGTAAAAAAATTACCAGTAATGTTAATTATCATGTGACAATTTACGCAACCTATTCAACCACATTATGTCAAATACTGAGCTAAAAGTGATCTGTTTAACAAACAAGTAACCCTCATATTATCAAATGTAAATGCTTTCCGTACATGAAAATAAACACAACCCCAGGCTAGAATAATAAAGCAACGTATGACAAGCACAACTGACCAGAACAAATGATTGCAATACTGCATACTGTAACATACTTCATTTTGCACCACTATGGCTGATATTATCGGCCAGAAAAGAAGACATACTAAATCACAGAAGCACTGGACCTATTGTTAAGGGCATTATTAAATGTAAATGCTTTCCGTATATGAAAATAAACATGCAGCACCAGACTAAAATAATAAAGGATCGTGTGACAAGTACAAATGACCAGAACAAAGGATTGCAATACTGCATACTGTAAAATACTACATATTCCACCACTATGGCTGATAGTATCGACTAGAAAAGAAGACAAACTAAATCACAGAAACACTGGATCTATTGTTAAGCATTAGAATCATAGCTAATGCTGTATGTCAACATGCTACCATTCACTAATTATCACTCATCATCATCATCCTCATCATCAACATTATGTCCATCATTCTTGATTGTATTTGAACAATCAACACCATGGTCAGTTCAAGCACAGCTCGTGGTGCAGGTAGGGTAAGGCAACTCACTGATGCGTACTCTCCCTTTTCCAGGCTCCAGCCATTTTGATTGATTGGAGGAAGGACAGGGCAGCTGGTATGATAAGATTTGTCACGCTTGGCTGTGTATTTTGCCCGTGTTATGTGTGGCATCAAGACCACTCGGGTCGGTGGTAGCATCTCACCCTCTAGATTTCTTGAACGGAACATCTCCCATCGCAGTGGAGGGAGCGTCTTTGGACCTGTGGGGGAGTAGACATGACAAACAAAGTGTTCCAATGGTTGGAGCTGCTCTGGAAGATCAGTATCAACCACCTCCAATGGCAGGCATTTGTTGCCAAGCTCTCTAAAACAGTAGATCACTGCATCGTCATCAGAAAGTTGCAGATAAGCATGAACCTACTTCTTTGTAATGCTGAGAAATTCCAGCCCAGTTGAGGGCAAAAAAATTTATGACATCCAATGAGTCCTTGACATTTGCGATGGCCAATCACTTTTGCTCTCTCCACCACGCCAATCTGTATTTGACACCTTTGCCAGTTAAGAATTTAAGACCAGTTTGAGGTTTGAGTGCCAAGAACACCGCAAAACCCCAAACGGAGAAGAAGTGTAAGAAAATCTGTGTCTGAGGACTACACACATATCTCTTGCCATTTACTTTCATCTATTGAAGCCATAACCTGGTGAGGTATCAAGGTGTCGGCCTCCTCGTGTGCCCCTCTTCGAAATCATGGCTCTTGATTTTGTTTCTGTAAACTACGACCAGATTCAAGGAATGTGACAATTCTTTAGCAAAGCTTGGGCAAACATATCTTTTAAGTTTCGCTTTGATCTTGTGGAGGATACGATATCCTTCAGAGGCATAGTGAGCTTCATCTCCGAGTGTATCACATACTCTGATGATAACACTGCTCTTTTCTGATATGTTTTGTTCTTGAATGACTAATCCAGATAGTTGTCAAATACAACGTGAGCCTTGCTGTAGCTGGATGCCAAAGATGCGATATGTTTGATAAATGCTGCATGGAAATCTGATATCTTGAGCATCGTTGGAGTTTTCTTCATTCTTTGGAGTACACCCATTGCATCAATGACCGGGACACGAGATGGATGACCTGTCATTACAGGGGATCTTGCCTCCAATGGTTTGCCCATGGCTGCTTCAGTGGCATACATCAAACTAGCCTTGTCTCCAGGGATATAGAGTGACCCATTTACAGCACAGATTGAATGCAGATATAGAGAATCTCAAATTCGCTGATGGTCTCCTCAAGTTTTGGAACTAGCTCCGGTCTGCTGCCTTGAATAATCAGAAACCTTCCTAGCAGTTCACACTCTTCACATAGCTTGAGCACCTTCTCTCCATTGAGCACTTTTGTCTTCTACATCCAGTTAGAGAAGTTCTTCAGTTTTAATTTCTGCAAAGGATTCCCAAACTGAGTGTTTTGATATCAGTAGCAACTTGTCTTGAATGAAAGCCTGAAACCTCTTCTGCCCCTTATCAGCAAAGTGTAGAATATCGCCTTTTGCCTTGTCGGGAATAAGAGCTGATGATGCTATGTTTTTCAGTGGTGTTTTCATTTAAAGGGGTTTCCAGCACAGTGCAGCTCCACTGATTCACGCAACTTCAAAACATTTGATCGTGTTCTCGGAGCAATATTCCCGGCCAATTAATAGTGCTCATTTTGTTTTGTCCCCTCAGATGTTTGGTTAAAATGGTTCAGGAACTGTTTTACTATTCTGTCAAGATGAGGTGTAGTTGTAACAAGACGGTCAGAGCTGCTTCATCCTGAGTCAAACAAACCATGCCATCATGGCACTTCAAACTTTTGATTTCTTGCTCAAGTGTCTGGTCAGTGAACAGACATGTGAAAGGAACTTCTTCTGATTTGGCCATGACAAATTCCCCAGATATCAGTGCTTCCCAAGTATCTGGATCTTGTTTTTCGAGGGCATTTATCTGTGCCAAGTGAACTGGCATCAGGCACGAATAGTTTAACAAACCATGCACACAGAAATCCTACAGGAGCTGTTTTTCTGACGAAGTCATACCGCATTATTAACAATAATAGGTCCAGTGTTTCTGTGATTTAGTTTGTCTTCTTTTTTAGTCAATACTATCAGCCATAGTGGTGCAATATGTAGTATTCCACATTATGTACTTTTGCAATCCTTTGTTCTGGTCATTTGTGCTTGTCACATGATGCTTTATGATTCTAGCCTGGTGTTATGTGTTTATTTTCATGTACAGAAAGCATTTGCATTTGATAATAAGAGGGTTGCTAGTTTATTAAACAAATCACTTCTGGCTCAGTATTTGACATAATGTGGTTACATAGGTTGCACAAATTGTCACATTATAATTTACATAATGTAATCCCGGAATTTTTTTTCTACTAGATATAAATACTTTTGTTTACATGTATGGATGGCTTATTTTCCCCAAAGCTAAGGGTTTGTTAAGAAAAACAACTGCTTCATTCACTTTGTCATACTTGAAAACCCTGAAAAAGAGGTATTGCATGACCAGGTTTGTAAGATTGTGACAAACTTCGTCGATCGTACCGTGTTCTGTACCGTTTCCGTACTTTGTCCAGTCACTCATACGCTGTAAATGAATTATATTTACTTCCTGTCTACTCAATTGTGTTACGAATGGATTCAACATCTTCAAAAACCCCTAAAGCCATCCAAAAATCATCAAAATCGATTAATTATAAGCCGAATTGAAAATTTTCAGAGTACCGGGAACCCCGAGACAAAGAGATCCCCCATGGGGGGGATCCGGGGGTCGAAAAATTTAGCCCCCTCCACTTTCCCCCAGTATACACTCAAATGAGCCAGAATATCTTTGAGCTATTACTTGAATTATTCTGTCATTCTTTCTGATTCGGATTCCATTTTCTTTTAGTATTTTGGGCATGTATCCCTTGAAAAAGGAGTGGATCTATTCCCTGCTTGTCTGGCATTATTATTAATTCTATATGAGGGATTATTATTTCTGTCTTTCCTTTCATTTTGTTTTTCTATTACCCTTACAAATTCCTTGGAAAAATCTATCTCTGTCTTCGGCATTTCTTGCTTCATTGTTTTTAATGTTTGAAGGCTATTACTCTTGGGGTTAATTTTAATTTTCCGAAAAGCCTTGCTTTCATTTTCTCCTAGAGAATTATATATTGTTCCAAATGGCAAGTAGCTTAAGACGTATCTTAAACTAACTAGGACCCTTTCATCATCACCAAATTGTGTCTTATTTCCAATGGTGATTTCGTTGACTTCAAGTCTTCTGTTATTTTATCTATGGCATTTTCAACATAGGCGTAGAGCTTTGCCTTGGATTCATACTGATAGAATTCAAAGTTTTATGTGTATCACCGTGTTCTGAACTAACGAGAAGCAAGGCTTCATTAATTTTAGCTCTCTCATCTGTTATTCCCCCTGAAGATATGCGGCTGTCAGCATCACTGTATATGATTGTACCCTACTTTTGTCTGGATGGGAATCTTCAACTTGACCACAGAAACGTGTGGCTTGTGTTATTACAGCTGCCTGATTCATTTTTCTATTTCGGAACGTGTTAGTACTATTAGTAATATTATTGTTAATATCATTGGCACAGTTATGGTTATCGTTAGTTATGTTATTATGGTTAGTATTTCCCTGAATCAACAAGGTTTGTGAAATTGGGACTGGGATTCGACTGCGTCTGTTTGGTGTTGCTCTTAAGTTGTATGAGCTATCTCTGACAGTGTCGGGTGATTCATTAAAGGCTTTATGCATTCCCCCACCAAAAAAAAATATTCACATATGCTACTCATTATTACATAGCAGCATAAAAAATTATGTATGAACGGGGCACAAAAGTATCACAGAAATTCAAATAAAATGGTACACAAACATAATATTCAAAGAAAAATTATATGTATATTCACTATGCACAACAGTACCCTCGATTTTTTTTTCCATGTTCTGTTAATTCAAAGGTAAAACAGTTTATATAAGAAATTAAAATCGTTAAATTGAACTCAAAGAGCCAAACACTGTTAAAAGCAATTATTCAAAGAAATGGTACACTAGCATATAAGTATTCAAAATCATATATCACCAACCGAGTGCCAAGTAAAAATAAAATACCAATAAGAATTCCTATCTATCAAACATCTATATATAAGAAGATTAACAAAATATTCATACCCTTATTGAGAGAGATTTCAAAAAAGTTTTATATTTTCTAAGAGAGAGAATACGCATTTCTTTTCACACACTCTTACAGAGAGAAAGAATAAAAAAATTAAGTTTCATCACAACTTACGTATGTTTCTGTTCTCGTTCTTTTTACTTTGAATTCGATATCCCTTTTCCGTTGTCGGCACTCCCATTCAACTGTTGTGCTTCAAAATCAATCTTGACTGACGCTGAGTTTTCTCTTGTTTCGTTGTTCAGCAAAGGCTTGTCCTTGTCGAAAAATTTTATAACAGGAATGTTTTTCGTGCATTTTTAACAGATTATTTATGGAAATCTGTTTTAGTTGTTGTTGGCTGTCTCAGTTACACTTATTGGCTCGATGTTATGTCTTCGTCGCATACTTATTATGCCTTCTGTTTCATAACACTTTGTGTTTGGCTGTTTCTTCTTTCGAGGGAAAACTGTTCTCGCTGTTGTGAACAATAAAGTTTATAATTCCCTTATTTCGTTGACGTCTTAAAGAGGGATTTTATCGATCACTATTATTCTTCCCCGTCGATTGTTATAACAGTCGAAATGTGTCTATTTATTTAATTATTTTCACTGCACGTTACATCTCCTGGATCCCACTACTGCCACCATTTTATGTTAGGTGCCTTTGTAGAGTGTTCGTGTGTATGTACTCTTACCTGCTTTTTTTTACTTGATGATTCGTTCTGCGATCTGGTTCTGTTTGTGTTTATGCTTTTTCTTTATTGGTAGTTCTAGATTAGTAATAATAGTCTCTCATGAGTGTTTAAGTAAGATGAATGGCAGAGTTTCTTTCTTTACTATTGCAAAGAATACAAGTTACATTGCATAAGTTACAACTTAAGAATCTGGTTAAGACCATTGGCAAAGTCTTGCTTCTTTACTGTACGACGGCGGCTGGTCCTCTCTTCTCTTGTTCTGTCGTTCTGCAATCAGCTAAAATAGGATCGAATTTGGCCCAACCTCCTAAGGCGGTGTATGTTCCAGGTATCCGCCCAAATGGATTCTTGATTCGTGGAGCCTACTCTCTCTTATGTTACCCCATCCCCGTTTAGGTGGGGTAACATGTTAATTCCTCCTCTTTAAGGTGAATTTTGCAACATTTTTTCAGATTCCTAGATAGTTTAGAGATAGGATGTTTTAAATGTGTGTTCAAATTTCCCATAACATAATGAAAAGAATATATATTATAACGCAGAATGTAAAAAGTGAGTTCGGTGCAAGGTCACAAGACAACATTTTATGCCCCCTTTTGAGATTTAATCAAGACGGTGCTATGGCTGTTGCCGCTCGCCCGTCTCGACAGCGTCCGGTGGCTAATAGGTTTGGTACGTCTATGGTTGTTGACGAAATTTGACTCACACACTAAAGCTCAATTCTCTATCTCTCTCATTCTCTTTCATTCTCTCGTTATTTTCACTGTACTCTGATTATTCTCTCTTTATGCTTTTACGCTACCCTATCTAATATTATTTCTCATAGCTATTATTACACTGTATACAATATTGTTTGAATTTGGATGGATATTCTTAATTAGTTTATTCTTCAAAATATCATCATATTTAAATACTAAGTTAATATCAATAGCTTTTAAAATAGGTATAGCAGGAATGAAATGGTATACAGAGAATATTCTTAAATTCTTTGTTTATACTGATTGGATTATAATACGTCTTATTTTATTTATTTTTACAAAGTTCCAAATAAACATGGAGGGTAACATAAAGAATCTCCTATTTGATCGATAAATCTTAAACTCATCTTCTAAAAAATCCAGACTGACTACAAATTCTAAGAGCTCTGAGATACATACTGGAAAATGTTGACATCTTAATTCATTTAGAATGGTTAGAGTAAAAATTAATGTATGACAAGCTATTCGTGGGTTTCCTATATACTTTAAAACTACAATTGGTGTTATTTCTAACAACTAAGACATCCAAAAAGGGTATACAATTATTGTTTTTTCATATTCTATTGTGAATTTTATGGATGGTACAAGATTATTTATTGCATGCAGTAATAAAAATGGAAGTAATTCTTCAATGGGAACTATAGTTAATAAAGAAGTTTCATCAAAACTGGTTAATTTGTCAGTACTGGATAAATCAATATGGGAGAGTCTAGCAGAGAAATCAACAGAGTTTTGTAAATGGGAATTTGAAGTAGTACTCAGGTGGGTGATAGTAATTTAACTAGATATTTAGAAAGTCTATAGTTAATAGAACCGGTTGAACTGATAATGGGACGAATAGGAAGTCTCTTTTATGGGTCTTGATTAATCCCTACATGTAAGGTAAAGATGGGTCGATCTCTTTTATTGAACTAAATTCCCATAGTATAGTTTTTATTTTAGAAGTAAAACTTTTTATGGCATCAGCTAATGGGTCTTTCCATAGCTTTTTATAAGTACTAGAGTCAGATAATAAGTTTTCCATTTTTTCCACATAACTAATTTTATCCATTACTACAAAACGTTGGATTTGTCTGCTTTCGTAATATGCAAATTTTTATTTTTCTATATTTCTTGAATTGCATCAATAAACATTTTCGAGAAATTCACTATTTTATTAGGTATTTGAAGTAATCCGAAAAAAAAGTCCTTTAACTAAATTCATTGCCAGTGATGTCATAAAAAGTTTAAATTCTAAAATAAAAACTATGCTAAAGCAATTTAGTTCTATAAAAAAGGAGAAAGTGACGATGATCGGCCCATCTTTACCTTACATGTACAGATTAATCAAGACCCATAAAAGAGACTTCCCTATTCGTCCCATTATTAGTTCAGCAGATTCTATTAGTTATAAACTTTCTGAATATCTAGGTAAATTACTATCACTTATCCTGGCTACTATTCCAAATTCCCATTTACAAAACTCTGTTGATTTCTGTGGTAGCCTCTCCCATATTGATTTATACAGTACTGACAAATTAACCAGTTTAGATGTAACATCATTATTCACTAAAGTTCTTATAGAAGACTAATTTTAACATTTATCACAACATTTGGACTCATATAATCTAGAATTAACTACTAATGTTATTGTTAATTTGGATCCTTTTACATAAAAAATTGTAAATCCACTTTCAGTGATAATTCTTATGAACAGATATATGGTATGGCCATGGGTAAGCCTCTCTCGCCACTTTTTTTTAATGTAGACTTATTCCACGCAATTTATTTTCTACGGTATTTTGGGTTAGATATCTAGACGATTGCTTTAGTATTGGAAAAGAAAATGTAAATAATCCTGATTTCCTGCATACTATGAATAACCTTCTACCATCGATAAAATTCACAAAAAAATATGAAGAAACTAATTGTATACCAATTTGGATGTCTTAGTTATTAGAAGTAACACCAATTTTAGTTTTAAAGTATATAGAAAACCCACAAATAACTTGTCATATATTCATTTTTACTCTACTAACTTAAAATTTAAATATGATAATATTTTGAGGAATAAACTAATTAGGAATAGCCCTCCAAATTCAAACAATATTGTACTTAGTATTCCTTGTAGAGTCTGTGATAAGATTAATATTGACAGACCTCTATGGAACTAAAGGTGAGATGCTCTTAGCACAAATTTGTCACTTCAAGAGGATTAATTAATAATGGCATTGCAGATCATTGGCTTAAGACAGGCCATGCTATTAACTGGAATAATTCATCAAAAATCTGCAGGGTTAAAGATCACCAAAAAAGGAATCCATTGTAGTCCATCTTTTTCGAAGGCATGTCATCATGGAATTTAATCTCCACCCAGGATTATACATTGATCCTCTTTGCTTATCTTTTTTGCTTAAAAGCACGCCACCCAGATTAATAAACTGTATCCCCGCCCACTCTCTCTGTTTTTGTATATAAAGGTCTGTCAACTTCTTATATATTCAGTGTGAACTTAAAAATATAGAATATACTACGAAAGTACCTGATTTAAGTCCCAGTTTCACTTGCCTTTCTACTGGGGATTTAAGGATTTATATATATAATATATATATATATATAATTATATATATATATATATATATATATATATATATATATATATAGTATATATATATATATATATATATATATATATATATATATATATATATACATATATATATATATACCTTAACGTGTTGAAAGGGTTTCTGTACTGCCATGACCAGCAAAGCTGTACTAGTCAGGGCCACCCATACTAGGCTAGTTTGCTGTGAACAATCAGACCAATGTCTCCCACCATCACCAATCCGCATTGGCCAGCGTGATGATGAAAAACTGGCCAAACCTTAGACATGAGACATGAATACAACAAGCCAGTCAGCCCCCAGTCTTCAGTGGCAGTGGAACAACTGCCCAAGGTGGCGGGCAGATACGTCCCACTGCAGTGGGTGTGAAGAATCTCTGGACTGGAACACGCCACCTTTGGAAACTGAATCTTGCAACGTACAATGTCAGGACTCTGTCTAGGGAAGAAGATCTGGCTGTGTTACTAGGAGAGCTGAAAGAAATAAATTGGGATATAATAGGATTGAGTGAAATTAGAAGAGCTGGGAAATCTTATATATAGTTAAAGGAGTAATATATTTTGCTTCAGAGGACATGAAAGGAACAAAGAAAATGGTGTGGGGTTTCTTATTAATAAAAATCTTGCAGGTAACATAGACGAATTTTATGGTATTAGTGACAGAAATGCAGGATTGATTATCACACTAAATAAGTATGCACCAACAACATCCCATACAGAGGAGGAAACGGAATGTTTTCTTGAAGTTCTAATATCTTTGATAAAACACAAGACTCAATTTTCATTTGTTTTGGGCGAGTTTAATGCTAGGTCAAAAGGAGAGAGGAGAATCAGCTGTAGGTAAATTAGGAGTAGGCACAAGAAATGACAGAGGGGACATGGTTGTAGAATTTGCTGAAAGAATCAATCTGCAAATCATGAACACCTTGACTTTAACTTGATAAACAAGTTAAAGTCAAGCGACCATAGAATTGTGAGAAGTACAATTTGTCTAGATCTAAGGAAAGAATGAGAAAAACTAATTTTAAGGAAGAGAATAAGCACTCCTGTAATAGGAGAAAAATCTGATGAGTTTAGTTTAGCAATACAAATTAGGTACTCCCAGCTACATTGTGAATTAGAAGTAAGTAAAAAATAAATGAATAGTAACTTAACAAAACTTGTATTGGAATAAGCACGAGAGATAGGTGGAAAAGTTCCTAAACTAGACCAAGGAAAACTATCAGAAAAAACCAATAACTTAATAAATAGACGATTGGAAATGAAGGTAAAATCCAAGAGAGATGAAATAGAATTAGCAGAACTATCAAAAACAATAAACAAACTAAAAACCAGACATTCGTAAACACAATCAGACCAAAATTGAGGAAACACTACAGAAGGGAAGAAGCATCAAGTTGACGAAAAGAAGGCTAGCAACAGGGATGTTAGGGATGAAAATGGAAATATTATCAACAAAAGAGATGTAGTGGTAAAAATTGCAGAGGATTTCTATACAATGCTGTAAAATAGTGACATAACAAAATAACTTTGTTATGTCACTAGAAAAGCATTAAAAGGCATGAAAAGAAACAAAGCAGCAAGAGAGGATAGTCTAACAATTGATTTAATAATAGATGGAGGAGATTTCCTAATAGTAAACCTCGCTGAACTCTACAGAAAATGTTTGCAAGAATGCTCTATACTACAGCTTGGAATAACTTTATCATTATATTAATTCACAAAAAGGGAGCCACAAAAGACCTGAAAATTACCACCCAATAAGTTTACTCTCAGTAATATATAAAATATTTACAAAGATCATATTAGCCCAAATAGAAAGACAGTTAGACTTTAATCAACCAGGAGAGCAGGTAAGTTTTAGAAGTGGGTTTTCAGCAACTGATCATATCCATGTAATTAACCAGCTAAAGGAAAAACCAACAAAGTATGCCAAACCACTATTTATGGCGTTTATAGACTATGAGAAAGCTTTTGATACTGTCAAAACTTCGGTAGTGATGAAAGCCTTTCAAAAGCAAGAAATAGATGAATCTTATGTTAGAACACTAAAACTACATAAAGATAGTGAGAATTTTCCGATTGAGAAAGGAGTTAGAAAGCCATACCCCATCCCTCCTAAATTATTTACAGCGTGCCTAGAAGAAGTTTTATGAATTTAGATTGGGAAAATGTAGGAATTAACATTAATGGGGAATACCTTAATAACTTAAGATTAGTAGATGACAGTTCTATTCAGTGAATCAAGGGAGGAATTGCAAAAGATGATAGAATATTTGAATAGAGAAAGCGGAAATGTAGGACTGAAAATGAATATGAGTAAAACTAAGATAGTGTTCAATGAATATGTAGAGACAACAAATAAGGTTTATGAACGAACCTCTAGAGACTGTTAGTGAATATACGTATTAAGGACAGACAGTAAGTGTTTCCCCAGGACATGTAACTGAAATCAAAAGTAGGATAAGCATGGGATGGAGACCTTTTGGTAAACAAAACGAGATTGTGAAAAGTAAAATGCCACTTTCTCTAAAAAGAAAAGTATTTAATCAGATGGTCCTATCAGTATCAACTTATGCATCAGAAACTTGGAGACATATTAAAGCCTTAAAACTAAGCTAGCTACAACTCAAAGAGCTATTGAAGGAATAATGATGGGAATAACACTAAGAGACAGGAAAAAGAGCGACATAGATATGAGAATGTTAGATATATAATAAATGGACAAAAAGAATAACAGAATGGGTCTCTAGAGATTGCAAACGAAGCAGGGGAAGGAAGAGAAAACGATGGATTGACGAGCCAGGAAAATTTGCAGTTATTGACTGGCATAGAAAGAAGGGAATGGAAGGACATGTCTAAGGCCTTTGTCCTGCAGTGGACTAGCAACAGCTAATGATAATGATGATGATATATGTATATATATATATATATATATATATATATATATATATATATATATATATATATATATATATATATAAGGTGGTATAAAAGGCTCATTGAAACACACTGGTTTGGAGCTAACACTATATTGCGGTGGAGTAACTTTCGCCCTTATCAAGTGGTGAATAACAGGTAAATGGGGTGGAAGTTAGTCAAATGAAATATAGTCCTCAGCTGTAAACCAGAGTGCTTTAATCGGTCTATTATACTTGAGATGTATCCTTTTTTAACACAATTAATATATATATATAAGATATATATATATATATATATAATATATATATATATATATATATACACAAAACTATTACCAGCGAAGGTATTTTAACATTCTAGTATGCTTTTAAAGCCATTGCGTTAAGCAACTGGTTACACTCAATCGCCCCCCTCGCCCCCCCCCCCCCCCCTCTCTCTCTCTCTCTCGCTCTCTCTAAGCGATCACTGCAAAGCTTCTCTCTCTCTCTGCTCGTTCTCGTTCTCTCTCTCTCTCTCCATTCTATCAGGTCATTAAATTAGAGTCGGAGTTACAAAAAATATAATATTTATTCAAAGTAAAGTACTAGTTGAATAACTCAAATTCTTACAGGATCAACAATGGAAAAATAATAGTTCAAGTCTCACAGACAGACCACTCGGATAACCCCCCAGTATTTAAATGTCTTAATCAGTAATTAGTCACACCAATTATCTCTCCTCCAAAATATTATAGTTCCCTCCACACGGGACACTCACTAGGACCCTCTGTCCCCTCACTAGAACTGCCTGTCTAAAAGACAGGAGAACACACTTGTGAGCACGCACACAATTGTAAAGACAAAGTAAAAAAAATGGAACATCTTTACAAAATGTCAAACAGACAACAAGCCATCCCTTTGGCTAAAGTATGATAACACTTACCCATTACAGCCTGGAAAATCACACACTCTGTTCAAGAAAACTCTTTGGCACACGCCATCGTGGCTCTGCCTTTCTCGCACAGACCTCTCCATAAGTCTCCCATAGTTTTGGCTAAAGATGCCATTATGAACAGAAGAGGCGCACACATACACGCGAACTCACACTCTTTGCCAACACCCCAATTAACTGGTCACAACCAGTTTTCAAAGGCACCTTGAACAAGCCCTCGTGAACTCACATAACTACAGAACGAACGTCAACAATAAGTCACCAAACAGCAGTGACAAATATAAACGTAGATAGCCACATGAAAGGTGAAAAAATGAAAGACCAGTTACTTGGCACTTTCTTGTATTGATAAAATCATGTGTTAAAGATTGTAGTTTTCTTTTTAACGGAAATTATGACCATCAAATGTTTGGAATGGTGATGGGAAATCCCCTTTCCCCACTGCTTAGCAACCTATATATGGAATTTTTTCAGCAAAAATATTGTCCAGTATTTTGCCTAATGGGGTTCTTTGGTTTCGATATGTGAACAGATTTTTAGACAAGTTAAATAATTTGGTACCTTTTATTAAATTCACCGTTGAAGAAGAAAATAATTGCTTATTGGCATTTTTTGTTGTCTGGGTTCCTACAAGGGATAGAAGCTTTGTGTTTGATGTTTACAGGAAACCTACGTACTATTACTCAGATCAACATGCTAATGTAAAACTCTCAGGTTTTTGTAACATGTTTTAAAGGGCAATAAAGATATGCAGTCCGGAATTCCTAGACTCAGAGTTTTGTAAAATTTATGACGTAGAAAATAGGTTGAAATACCCAAAGTTTTTAAATAATAAATCTTTGCAGAAGGCTAGAAATATTTTTTATTCCAGTAACAATAGGGAGCCTTTTGTGAGAGAAAATATTTTGGCACTGCCATATAATGTGAATCTTTCTTTTATTCAAAAATTACTGGAAACATTCACGATAATTGTCGTTTACAAAGTTTCAGGAATACTTCAAAATATCATTTTGCGTAATTTCCCTAAATAAACTAGTAGATATTAAAGGACATTTGTAGCTTAAAGCATATATATGAATCACAATGATGTGATAAGACTCATATTATGGCTACGTGCAACAAAAGTACTACAAAGTTATCAAGGTCGAGGTAGGTTGATGCCGAATGTAAAGAACGAATACCTGAGCGCGACAAGGATTTGTAGGTGAGAGGCGGCGTTAACTTATACCTCTCGTGATAGCCTTGTGGGTAAAAGAGCTTCACTGTACGTCCTAAATTCTTGAATCCGTGGTTCGCGCCCATGAGTCGACGAATTTCTTATAAAAACAGATTCCCCTTCGGTGAACATAATGAAAATATATTAATTCCGAGGTAGAGCAAATTAGATATAACTTAATATATATATATATATCATATATATATATATATATATATATATATATATACAGAGAGAGAGAGAGAAAGAGAGAGAGACCAAGGGCAGATGGAAACGCACACGAACACTGAACTCCATTTGATGTACGGCATTTTGCAATAATCCATTGTATCTTCAAGGTTGCAAAATGACTGGTATAATTTTGTTTGATAAAAATGAACGTCACTTTATAGAATTATATAGAAAAAAATTTCTTAAAATGCTATAAAACAAACCTACCCAATACATTGATAAAATGTGACTAAAAAGAAAAAGGTAAAACTACTATGCATTTAAGGGACCGCGAGTCATCGTTTTTCTCAAATATCTTTCAAACTGATTATTTGATCGAAATGGTACTTTACCACAGTGTATAAGACACCTCAACCTAAATTTTGACAGTATAACTCATTGTCAAATGGTGTCAGTTAAGGCGTTCACTCTTGACTTTTAAGGCAAATTCATATGAGTCAGCAGGAGTCATTTACAGATTCGAACGTCTGCTATCCCACATCCCTTCCCTCTCCCATCCTCTCTCCCTTTCTCTGACTCTCTCTTTATCGCTGTTTTTCTCATTTCTCCCCCAAATACCTCCATGTGATTTACAATAAAGAATAAAATACCGTCATCCATGACATTTTTCAGTACCAGCAGATAATTGGAGAGTTCATAAAGAAGAGTATGGGGAGGTTTGACATAATGATCATGTTAAGGATTAATTTTTCTCAATGTATTCTGTTTATAGTATCCTTGGCGTGTCAGGTCATGCCGTAATGCTAAGGGGTTGTCTGCCGGCTGCAGCACTCGTACTATAAGTAGTCATTACGTAATTGATGGAGACGGATTTTTCATCGCTGTCATGGCTGCCATGTTACTTTGTCCGCGTCGTTGCAGAAATGCATTTGCAATACGACTCCAAACCATATAAAAAATGGAGAAAGCTAACAACAGATTAAGTATCAATCTCAACAGGTAAGTGAGGCGGTCCAGAGCCTTCGATGATGAATATTGGTCCACGGATAATCATAAACATCGACAGTTGTAACGAGGATGATTCTTTCCTTGAAAGTGACGAAGACTGTGAATAAAGTTCCTGTGATATTTTCAATTGTTTTCATTTCTTTTCAGCCTATGATAATACTTAATTCATGAGAGAGAGAGAGAGAGAGAGAGAGAGAGAGAGAGAGAGAGAGAGAGAGAGAGAGAGAGAGAGATATTTCATAATTCCTTTATAACTCTAAATACTAGTGCAAGTTATATACTGGGCTGTAGGTTACATTGTGAGATTTAATTTTGGTTGCCTGATTGTCACGGGGTTATAGTAAAGTAAACATCTCCATTGTGAACTATGGTAGACCTGAGAATTCATCAATAGTTATTGAGTACATATAGCATTGCATAATGTCATATGTGTGTTGCGTTGATGGCTAGAGATATAGGTATAAATATAGTCTATAAATGAAACATAATTTCACTTTGGTAAGTGTTTAGATCAAGCAACATATTCATTTTCATTTTTATATGCTCATTCAAAATCATTCAAATTCATTAGTAACAAGTATATTCAGACTATGTAAGTGAAGAAATCCTTCGATTAATATATCACCAGCATTTTTGGCCTGTAGCCGTCAAGGAATAAAAATCGAGCGACTCTTCCATTATGACAGTTTGCGATGCTGCTGCAAAATAGATACAAACCTGTGAAAGACATAGGAAAATTGTTTTCTTAACTGATTATGATTATAAATGAGACGAAAACTGGATACCTTCTTTATATATATATATATAATATATTCTATATATATATATATATATATATATATATATATAATATATATATATATGTATATATATATATATATAAATAAAACTTAATGTTGAATGCTTGAAAAAAAAGGGTAATAGCTAACGCTTACATTAATGATACATAACATAATTCAAGATGCATGAAACCCAACTCATTCACTGAACTCAGTATATAAGGTACAAGAATGACATCCTCATTACTGGCGTTAGATTTGTAGAAACGAAATAGTAGTGTGATATGAATAAAGAAACGCACATATACACTGATATTACAATAGTAGTTTCCCCAAAATTATTCCCATTTTTTTTCTTTTTCCTTTGCGGCATTCCACCTGCTGAGCATTAAGGAAGTAGACAAAGCTCTTCCTACTTGGGGGATTTAGGGAAAGTGAAAAGACTTTGTGAACAGGGTAACGGTTATGCGCTCTTTAGCTTACTCCCATTTATATACTTTAAGAAGATACAATAACAATAATCAGATGAACACAAACACTACAAAAACCAACATATTCATTACGTTCAAGTTAACTTAATATATTATTAAGGGATGAGGAGTGGAAGAGTAAGGGAAGAAGGTAGGGAAAAACAGGATGGGAGTATAGGAATGTCGAATGCATAGGTTGGCAACGCTTGGCAACACCCTGTAAGTCGAGAGTAAGCGCAGTAACCAACACCATTTAACAATGCACTATATTACAAAAAATTAGGGCGAGGTGTCTTGTACACTGTGTTGAAGTACCATTTCGATCAAATAAGTAGTTAGAAAGATATTTGACAAAAACGATGACTCGCGGTCCGTGAAATGCATATTAGCTGGAAGTAAACAGAACAGTAAAAAAGAAAGAAAAAAAAACTACAAAATAAACATGGGAGTGGAAGACGTCTCTGATGAAAATTGACTCTAAAGTCGTAAGTTCGTCCGCGTGTTGGGCTGAGGTTATTACTAAGAAGTTTTTTTGGTTTAGTTTTTATCAATCTGCGTTTTGCATATTGCAGCGTGATTCCTTATATTTGATAATTATGGCCTGTACAATCTATCATTTTGCAGCCTCGAATATGCAGTGGGTTATTTCGAAACGCCGTCAGCCACAATAAATGGAGCTAGTAGTTCGTGGTCTTTTCATCTGCCCTTGGTCTCCGCTTATAGGGCTGCTGCCCTCATCATTGTCGTGTGTGTGTGTGTGCATATATATATATATATATATATATATATATATATATATATATATATATATATATATATATATATATATATATATATATATAATGTATATATATATAAGTATATATATATATATAATATATATACATATATATATATATATATATAATATTAATAATATATAATATAAGTAATATATATATATATATATTATATATATATATATTAATATATATACTTGATCACGAAATATATAAAACGTGATGGTATGCATAAGCAACGGTAATTCTAAGGAGGAAAATGAACAACGAAAACTGGCGAGAGCTTTCGGTCCCAACGACCCCCTAGTAAATGGTCGTTAAGACCGAAAGATCTCGGCAGTACTCGTTTTTTATTTTTCTCTGTAGCATTTTCTTTATATATACACACACACACACATACATACATACTCGCATACATACATACATACAATACATACATATATATATAATATATATATATATATATATAGATATATATATTAAATAGTATATATATATATATATTTATATAATATATATATATATTTATATATATTATACTTTATATTATATATATATTATATATATATATATATAATATATAAATATATATATATAATATATATATATATGTATGTATGTATGTATGTATGCAGTATGTATGTATGTGTGTGTGTGTGTATTTCTCATTAAGTTCATATGGACTTTATAATTAAGAGAAAAACCTGCTTTGTTTTTTCCCTGGATATCTCTTTGAAGCCGAAGATATCACACATCTACTTCGATGCCTTAGCTTTTGTAATTTTATGGTTGTAGTCATTGCAGCATACGTCCCTTATCAATGGTCGGTCTTCAGTTTCAATAATAATTCGATCTACAACGATTGTAGCAATGGTATATAATAATAATAATAAAAGAGCAAAATTAATTACTTGTTCTCACTTCAACTATTGGTATGAGACTCGGTGCCGGGTTGTTGTTGTTAGCCACAGTGGTTCCTGTACGCGGGTCAGTGGCGACACAGTGTCCGGGATCAGCGACAGCTCACCGTAGTCACTTGCCAAAGATGCTCGTGTACTCGACACAGGTTATAAACAATGGAAAACTACGGAAAACCATATCTCCGCTATGGTGCTACACAGGCCCCACTCAGACTGGTTAGGCAGCACTCAGGTAGAGCACGAGGTGCGAGTGACTGATGACGTCAGCTGCTCCTCTACATGCAGACCAGTGCACCAGCCTAATCCAAGCCATCCTAGTGAGTACCCCTTTTCATTGTGATCTTTTTCTACTGGACATACTGCAGTGCTGCAGATATGCCAAACAACTGTTTAGTATATGCGTGCTATAATACAAGAAGAAAAACATCAGGATCAGACATTATGATACTATCGTTTTTCAAGGACAAAACAACTTAGACAATAATGGATTTATTGCTGTTGTCGCACTAATAACATAAACGCTTATAATGCAGTGGTATATGCTCAGCGCATTTTGCTGACACTGACTACAAAGATGACGTGAAATTCACACTCCTTGGAATCGATACTCCTAAGCGACAATGAACATTAAAGCATGATGTAATCCAAACTTTCCATATGCCTCAACGTAATTAAACTATGATACAATGCTATATATTAGTGTGGGTGTGTGTCTGTGTGTTATGGCGTTGTTACAGTTTTATTGGAGGGAGATGTTTTGTTTGAGGAATTGTTATGTATTTATAGCACAGTAGAGCAATTTTTATTTTTGTTTTGTTGAACTGATGGATCTGTGTACTTATACAAATGTGTCATTGCTTCGACTTCTTTCTTTAAACCATTGTTCAAGGAATTGCATTTATGGAGTTTTGATTATTAGGTTTAAATTTTAGTGCATTCTACTGTACCTTTGTCCATGTACAAATTTTTGGTCAGATAACGGTCTACTTATCGGTCTATAATGATTTTACATATTTTAAAAACTTTTATGAGACAGGCAAAATTAGTATTATAGTTTTACATATTCTTAAATCCCTTATGTTCTTGTTTTTTAATTTTATGCACTACAGATGCAAGTGACAGGTCGAATGAGAGGTCTTAAAGGAAGAGAAAAGGGGAATTAAAAGATCCGTAGAGGAAATGTTGTCAGCAGCTGAAGGAAGCGAATCAGGCACTGACAAATATAATAACAGTGATAGGTGCAGTGTCAGTGACAATGGTCATGTGCAGTCTTGTGATGACAAATTTTCAAATAAATTTAGTGGAGCAAATAAGGCAATCGGTGTTACTTGTGAGGAACTGCAACGGAAAATCAACCAGTCAGAGAAGGAAAGTATTAAACTTAGGAAAGAGGAGAATGAATTAAAGTCAACAGTTCTTGATCTAAAAGCAAAACGTAGGAAAATGTAAACAGAGGTGAACTGCACGCTCCCTCAGTCATTTTATTCTCAGTTAACTACAACGAGGGAAGTCTGCAGGCGGGAAAAGAATGCTTTAAAAAGTTTTTATCTGAAATTGAATGTGCGGAAGTTGATACTAGGGTGAATAAGAAAAACGACAAGACTTGCAGAAGGGAAAGTAAATAACATGAAAATGCTAAGGTAATAGTATGTAGAATAAACAAACAAAACTGTGTTAACCTGTGCACGTGCATCATTTATATATAAACTGTGAAAATAAATTTTACAGTAATGTAATAGTAATATATTTATTCCCCTTGCAGAAATATACTATAGGCATGATATTTATACTGTCAATTAATCTAGGATATCCAAATCAAGAGAGAGAGGGAGAGGGTAAGGGAGCAGGCAGGAGAGAGAGAGAGAGAGAGAGAGTGAGAGAGAGAGAGAGAGAGAGAGAGAGGGCGCAGACAGGTGAGTTGTGGATCTGCTGTAGTCACTGCGCAGAGGAAGCATAAATCGGGTCTTGGTCCGTCTGACCGGGTCCTGGCGCCACAGAGTGGCCCGTGTATTAACGTCAGAAGTTTCTTTGTTTTTTTGGTGCTCTTCTTGCCCACTCAGTTTTTTTTTTCTTCTTCTTTTCTTTTTTCTCTTTTCTAGACTTTAACATTAACCTCTCATACATGATGGCCGGTACAATGTAGAACTCTTTCATTTGTTTTTATTTTCCTATTTAAAAAGCCTTCCTATCAAACTGCTGCTAAAGGAAGTAATACAGACAGATTAGCGCTGCCTTTGCAACTCTTCAATATGATTTTCTTCTCCGATAACATTGTCGTTTTCAAGGATACTTGACGGATTTCCCTCTTACACCTTCTGAGCTTTTTAATGAGGGTTGTTTCTCTGGTCTGATTACCATGAAGAAAATTTCTGGATATTTCGGATATGGTAGTGATAAATGCTCTGCTTGATGTTGGAATTACTCTACTCCTCTTGGAGGGGACAACCAGGTGTTGAATAGAATAAAAACTTTGTTTTTACATATTATAGCTTCCTTTTTACAACTCATGTCCGCACAATTTGGGATTCGTCAACCCACGAATTAAATTGAGCAAGATAACCCTTCCAATTAACATAATATTGCGTTCTGTTGCCTCTCCTCCTACTCCCTAAGATGGCAATTTGGTAGATATTAATTCTTCTCTGTAGAATGTGCCTTTTATTTCTTCTCCTGCTAAATCTTCTAATATGTAAACTGTAAGATTTTGCAGAGTGACGAGCTTCTTGATTTAAAAAATTTCTAGAGTGTTTTGAACTGTGTATCCTCTCCTGAAAGCAGCGTTCCGGTTTTCGTCAGCTATGCGTACGGTGCCGCCAACGTTCAAGGTTGAACTGATACGGCCCATAGTTGGAAAGGCGTTTTTATACATTTTTGAGAACTGACTTTTAATGTCAGCTTTAGTCTTCATCGCATGCACCTCCTTGGGAAT
Source organism: Macrobrachium nipponense (assembly GCF_015104395.2). Taxonomy (NCBI): domain Eukaryota; kingdom Metazoa; phylum Arthropoda; class Malacostraca; order Decapoda; family Palaemonidae; genus Macrobrachium; species Macrobrachium nipponense. The sequence continues at coordinate 47,319,732 of NC_061088.1, read as the reverse complement.
CTTCCCATTCCCTAAACTCTTGTGTGGTGAGTTGTAATAGCTTTGTCCTGCAGACGATCATTATATTTCAATGTGTTCTGGTGTGTAAGGTATCTATATATTCGGTTTTTAATGGTTCTTATTACCCTTTCAGCTATAGAAGCTTTAATTTACCGTGAGTAGATGCTATATAATGACATGTTCCTACTCTTTAGATGTTTCCTCACATGTTTATTATAATATTCCCTACCTTCGTTGCTGTTCAGACGGGATGGTCCTGAAAAATCACTAGATTCTAGAAACACTTTTAGAGCATTGCGCACTATGACACCGTCTTTATTTTTTTCAGAGGGAGGATGCGTAAATACAATTTTGGTCGATGAAGAATAGCAGATATTTATAAACTTCATTGTGTGGAGTGAGTTTTGACATGTTGGCCAGATCTGTGCTGGCCACAGCTCGAGGTTTGAAAGATATGATTTTTCTCCTAAGGAAACGTTTGTGTATGGTTTTATGTAGGGTGTATGATGGCTGGCCCCATAAAAAAACCTGTGATGTCCACTTTAGTTGTGTTTCTGTCCTCCTTCTTTGCTGCTTTGAGTTGCGCATTCACACCTCTAAAACAGCTAGGTTGCGTTACATTCTCTTATAAATCCCTGAGCAGTTGGAACTGTTCTTCAGTACGCGATTTGGTATTCGGTCTCTCCGAGGATATTCGTTCTGAGCTGTAACAGTTCGGGTGTTGATGGAGAGAAGTCCACTAATAGATAACCATACCAGTTATGTATTAAAGCTCTTTTGCATATGTCCAAAAACTCTGCACCTCTTCGCCGGCCAAACAAAAGTTTCAATCTCTCCAATGTCATGGTTCTTAACGAGGATGTAATGGGAGCAACTGAGACTAATGTTCCTGCTGAATTTATCCGAGTGGAACATGTCCTGGGTTATGAAAATCACTGATATGCCCGAATGCAATCCTGCAGTGAATGCCTGGATGATGAATTTATTGGCTTCGAGAAAACAGTCGTCCAGTACAAATAATAGACTTCTGCCATCCTCCATTCCTCTTTCTGTGTAATCGAATGGGTTTAGTATCTCTTTGGATACTTTGAATTTAGCACTTAGGGTGTGATATTTTTCCAGAGGGTGTTCACTCACCCCACAATATAAAACACTGTGAAAGTTGGCCTCATACATTTCTATTATGTTCTGACACAGGATCGATTTTCCACTGTTGCTAAAACCTGCTTTGATAATTTGTGCAGGAATGGCGAAAAGGTTAAAGATTTCTCCCTGGAAGGGACCCGTTTCCATTTGTTACAGTTAAAACGCTACTGGGCAGATGCAACGTTTACCTGAGCGTTATATACAGGTGAGGGTTGTAGAGAAATGAATTTGATTGTGCAATCAAATTGTGCAATTATTTCATCCAAAGGCATTTAATATCTGCTTATCACCGTAGGATAAAGACTGGTAAAATCGACGTACAGTATATATGATTGTCGGTCACAAGCTTTAAATTGTGGGTTTAACTCAGCATTGTTCGCTATGGTGTGCTTTCAGACTTAGACTCCAGAAACCGCCTCTGATGTTGTTAGCGATCAGTTGATAAGTTTCCCCATCGGAAATTAGAGGGAGACGTATTCCCGAAGTGTGGAGAGAAACGTCTGGTGAGAGGGAGGTATACGTTAAATAGTAAACTGGTTCCAGTCCAAACTGTGTATAAGCAACCTTCTGCCAAGCTAAGTAAACATTCCACAATAACCCCACATCCATGAGAAGGTATAAAACGGTGTAATCCAGTAAGTTAAAACAGTTTGCAGTGTTCCACACTTTGCAGACATGTTCATATCCTTCAAAGGGTATGATTTCCCCTGTCAGTGAGGAATTAAAACACACTTTGGGAGGGATGCCAGGCTTTTGCATTACTTCGAAACCTGCAATGTAGTCGTAAGGGTAGTACTGTTTACCTGTGCTCAAAACTAGTTTGGTGCACTCATCGGGATATTTAGATAATATCCGGCGTGTGATTTCCAAAGCTCCTTTCTGCTTGGTGTGACTCAGTGCAAGACTGGAAAGCAATCCTCTGATCATGTGGGCACTGTCCATCAATCTGATGTTGATAGTTATAAGTGAATAGCTATAAGTGAATAGTTATAAGTCACATCTCGACAAACTTCTAAATAAAAAGAATTATTCTCACCATCCTGTGGAGTGGCACACCCTGTTGTACCTCCTGTTATGGATCGTCCCGGGTCAGGTCTGTTCCCACTCCTGTTCGCTCCTCTTCTTTCAACGTTGACAGCAGACTCAGCATTCCTCTGGGTAGTCCGAACCTTCGGTGTCATATATATGTGCCACGGCAAAGGAATTTCAATGGAGTTGTCACTTGTAATTTCATTGCTGCTGTTGCTGGTGGAACTACCTATGTCTGTTTGTGGAGATGCTGTGGAGTAGAGCAGCCTGTTGGTGAACTGATGTGGGTCTTGCTGCTGCTGTTTGAGCTTATATACCAGTGCTAGCAATTGTAAATGTCTTTTCATGTCATGTCTCGGGACTAACTCACATCAGCAAAACCTGTGGAATTATCGGTGCATGTGTGTGCAGGTGGTTATAATTGTCTTTTTATCACCCTCGTATGAGGTTTCACTAAAGCAGTATATCGTGTCGTGTGTGTGTGTATTATGTATATGACACTGAACATGGAGACGGATTATTGAGCTGTGATAGTCACGTCATTTTGTGTGCCTCGTGTGAATGCACACCATCATGATATGACATGTTGTGCACTTGGCAGTGAGTCACAGAGAAACGGTGACTGTTGTGGATGCTTATCAGCTGCTTATCTGAATTTGAATGGAGTTAAGAAATCTTTTCGCACTCATACTATCACGTGATATGTCATGTTGTACACCTGGCAGTGAGTCATGAAGAAAGTCAGGTTAAGGGAGTTATAATTTATCTTACTCGTATTCATATCTTTTCATATACTCACTCACGAGGGTTAGGTTAGGTTAAGGGACTTAGAATTTTCTTCACATATTCATATTTTTCATATACTCATGTGGGTTAGGTTAGGTCAGGTTAAGGGACTTAGAATTTTTTCCCTCATATTCATATTTTTGTGAAATGGCGGTTTTCCGTCCGAAGGATGTATCTTGAGCCAAAATGGGGTTGGGTATCTCACGTGGGTTAGGTTAGGTTAAGGGACTTAAAATTTTTTCCCTCATATTCATATTTGTGTGAAATGTTTTTTTTTTTTATCCGTAAAGTATATCTGGAGCCAATAGGTTGGGTTGGGTTAGGCCAAGTTGGGTTAGATTAGGTTAAAGGACTTAGAATTTTTTCACGCGGTGGGTTAGGTTAGGTTTGGTTGGGTTAGGTTAAGGGACTTTGAATTTTTTCACTCAGTAAGTTTGGTTAAGTTAGCTTAGGTTGGGTTAGGTTAGGTTAAGGGACTAAAAATTTTTTCACTCAGTGGGTTAAGTTAGGTTAGGTTAAGTTAAAGGACTTAGAGTTTTTTCACTCATATTCATATTTATGTGAAGTGTTGGTTAAATGGTTTTTCATTCGTATAGTATATCTTGAGCCAAAATTGGGTAGGGTATTTTCAAGGGCTCGAGCGTAACCACGGTTCTCCTATCTGAAGAGTTCTTCATGAGCCAATTTAGGGTTCCTTTCTGAACTAGAGTGAAATATTTGGTGGTTTTCCCGTGAAGTCGTTAATGGTCAACCTATGTGAGCCGAATTACTGGTCGGGTGTTGAGGTTGAGCCGAAATAGGGTCTTTTTCCCTACTCATATCATATGTGACAAGCAGACTTTGAAGCGAATGAAGAGATCTTCATTCAGTGTATACAATAAGCAGAAAAACCTGAGAGCGGTACATACATCATAATGATATTATGTACTGCTTATATGAAATGAAAAACTTGGATTCAAAGAAAAATATGTCACAATTACAATATTGCCTTAACCCCATTGGGATGTATTAATAATGGTTTTCAGTCTGTTTTGTCGAAATACCCATTCTATTATTTCTAAACTAAATGAAGATTATTTCTGTTCTCTTAATTTTGGGAAGCTTTAAAGTGATTTTTTCATCTGAACATTTTACTGCAAAGGGTGAAATAAATTTGAATTCGCTTATAAAACGGTTAACAATACTGGAATGAGTAAAACTCAATAACTCCGTAGGCGGGTAGTGCCGTCAGCGGACCTCATGCGGTGCACTGTAGGCAGTACTTAATGTTCTTTGCAGCATGCCTCTGGCCCTAGCTGCAACCATTTTCGTTCCTTTTATTGTACCTCCTTTCATATTCTCTTTCTTCAACTTACTTTCCACCTTCTCCTAACACTTGATTCACCATTGAAAACCTTTTGGCTAAATTCTTTATTCAATTCGATTCAATACTGGATAAATGTGCGAACTTCAATGAAGATATAAATCAAAGAGGCCCATTCATCAGTACGCTATGGAAGGATGGCAGAGAAGGACAAAGAAATGCATCATGATTAAAAAAAAACATTGCAAGGAGCAAATGCTGAAAGCAATGAAAGATAACCCATTGAAGAGAAAAAGCCTTGCGAAAGGAAAAGGAGAAACGAAAATATCGGATGACCTCCCGCTTAGCAACGAGACTTTTCCCCAACGTGTAAATGGATTTTCTCAACTTTATAGTTGCCAAGTAAACATAGATGTCAAGTAAATTAAGCAAACAAAACAAGCCTAATTGGAAACATGCCATTTTAAAGTTCGACTGGAATTTGAAATAGTTTTATGAATTACATATGGACAGTTTTATCATTTAAATTGTTTCGACAACAAACTACCCAAGAAAGCCAAAAGTAAAACACCTTCTTTCCTTTGCTCTAAAGTTTATTTAATTTTGTTAATTTCAACCGAGTCCAATTCTCCGTCATCTTTTTCTTTTTAGATACAAAAGTAATCAGTTTTCTGCTTTTATATTTTCATATATGTACATATAGACATATATCAAATAAAATTCAGACAGAAATTCCCCTGTCCAATCATGGCTCATCGTTCAGATCAGAGCAGTGGCAGAAAAGATCGTAGATCATCAAGTCGTTTTGGTCGTCAATCAAAACTCGGTTCTCGTGATTGATCCGAAATCTCACGGGAATCAAATTATTTTTGGCCGACGAAGAGGAAGTAATGTCAGTGGGTTCGATTCCTTTCTATTTATCTAGTTTTTTCATTTCCTTACTTGCAAGATTGGACTCCCAATTCTCTCCCTGTGCTACTGTGCTAGGAGAAGTTTCATCATGTCCAGGTGGACAATTAATAATTTATAATTTTTTATATAAAATTATGGAAAATAGGAAATGACCTAAACCGCGACGTTAGTTCAGACGGCAACCGATTATAAATGAGATACGATTGTTGTGAAAATGAGGAACAGAATAATTATTTACTTCCGATCACAGAAACAAAAAAAAAAAAAATCAGATGGGTAATGTATCTGGAATTAATTTTTCTCGAAGTTGCCACATTTCCTTTAAAGAGGCGAACTTTAGAAATCATCGCCACCATTAGCCGTATTTTAAGGAATTTCTCGAAACTTGCAAATTTCTTTGAAATATAGTTTTATTTTCATTTTGATTAAAACAACAACTATTTATTAGAAAATGGCAAATATCGTATCATATTTGGAGGATATTGTGCCTTGAATTAATGCACAAGTAGAAACTACACAGGATATTTAATGATTACTAATATTGAAATGATATATATGTCTTAGTTTAACCAGACCACTGAGCTGATTAGCAGCTCTCCTAGGGCTGGCCCGAAGGATTAAATATTTATTTACGTGGCTAGGAACCACTTAGTTACTTAGCAACGGGACCTAATACAGCTTATTGTGGGATCCGATCCACATTACACCGAGAAATGAATTTCTAATCACCAGAAATAAATTCATCTGGTTCTGGCAGAACCGGGGAGCGAACTCTGGTTACCAGATTGATAGGCGAGTACGGAACCCACTCGTCCACTGAAGAACTATATAATATTTGAGCAGTCCTACTACCCCCATTTTACCTATCTCTCCTAGCCTTTTTTCCTCTAAGAAATAGAGTAAGCTTCTTTATCTTCCAGCTTTCTTTCACTAAGAGGAAGCAATGGCCCATAATAACTTTGACATGCAAAAGCTTATAATATAATTCTTGAGACAATAAGTCGATACACTTGTGAATAACTGGAAATACAGTAACTGTTCTAAATTATAGTAACCTTGTGGATGGATATAATGTATGTTCCAATAGTTATTCTAAAATTACCAACTTTTCATATGTTTACTCTTTGGAATATAGTAATTCTCGGAAACACTCCTTTTTCTTTCGTTCCCCTTAAACTTTGGCTTAAAGAGCAGGCACAACAAATCTCCATTTCCACACGATGAAAAATATTTTACTGCCATCGGCTTCTTAAGTAATTTAGCGCACTTGTTTATTTCAGGCAATTTTTTCAGTGGAGTAATATAATTTTCCATCTGAAATGCAATATTGCTTGTGAATGTCTAATCGACGCAATTACAACTCTTAACCAGAACTCTGAAAATTTATATTCTGGCCATTGAGAAAAAAAACTTTCATGTTGAATGCCACCCCTGAAGTTAGCTGAAAATCAAATATCAAACTCTAGGCAAATTCAAACTCCCGCTATTACAAAATTATACTTTTTATTCCCCAAAAATAGCTAACATGAAAATGGAATAAAATGGGTTAAGAATAACTAAAAAGGGAAACGTTAAATTATCATATTCTTCCCAAAATCATATTTAAGTAACTACCCCCTCCTATCTCTTTCTGTCCAAGAATTCATAGTTTATCAAAAGTCAAAATCAAGTCTAGAGAAATCCCATTTTTATATATGGTGACTTCGAACCCATCTGAAAATGAGAATATAATTATCAGACAATTAAACATTGAAGTTCGTCAATAAAATGTGTCACATCGTACTTCCCTTTCTCTAGAACTGAATTTAATGTCACTTCACTTTTACCTTTTTCCGACAGACCTCGAACGCCTCTTCTGTGGCGTGTTCCACACACGATCCAACAATATCAGGGAGTAAACCTTTAATTCTCATACGAGAGATTATAACTCATTTTCTGTAATTCATAGAAGTACGAATGTATTCCCACTAACAGATGTACGAATGTACGCATGGTACATACATGAAACTCGATAACTTTCCCTGCGATTAACTCATGTCTTTGGAATGCATCGATGAACTCTATTATGCACACTAGCGTGTTTTCTATTTGCTTTTGATCTCAGCATCTCTGAGGAATCCAGCGTTTGTATCTGTCTCTAACCGGCAAAAGCCAAGGTTATCAACCCCACTATTTAAATATATATATCTCTACCAGTGCCTTTAGGATATATATATATATATATATATATATATATATATATAATATATATATATTATTATATATATAATATATATATATATATATATATATATATATATATATATATATATATATATATATATATATGTGTGTTGGTGTGTGTGTGTGCGTGTGTGTGTGTGCGGTGTGGGATGTGTGTGTGTGGTGTGGTGGGAGCCGGACAGAATCCGAATATCATAATCCCGACAGCCAGAATCACGACGGAAAACATACATTTTGTGTTTTAAATGATCTTGTTGGGTAAGCAAAATAATGATGTGCTAAATATATAATTGAAATTTAGGTCCACACTTGAATGACGGATCAAATGTAGGTGTATAATTAATAGTTTCAGAGTTTGTTCTCAAAATTTTTAAAAGGAAGAAAAAATTTATGAAAAAGAGAAATTGTTTGCTATTCCACTACGATAATCTAAAATGTTTTGATGTTCACTTTCACTTATCTCTTGGTGATCAATTTTTTACAAATAATTTTCAATCCTTATAACAATATCGTCCACTTCTGGCAAATAAGATTTCAAAACTTCGAAACCTTCCTGATTTTAATTCAGTGGAAATAATGCCAAGGCAAATAAATATCGCATCGTTAAAAAAAAGGTTTCATCATTGCTCTAGCGAATTCATAACCCAGTTGACTGAATTCTTCGCCATAGTCTGCTTTTGACGCTAGGAAACTCGCATTTAGAAGGTTGAATTGCAGCCTTTCCAAATCTAATACTATAGACTATGGATTGAGATCCATTTTCATCATCAACAGCGATGTCAGTCAAATAATAAAACAAGCGTTTATGCATGACCGCTTCACTCTTCCATCTCAGTCATTCAAGCACAGTTCACATGTGGAATGTCCCTACCTACGATTTCGATATCCCAAAGGTGTATGAATTGCGTTCAGCTGGTCAAGTATGAAGGAACTGTCTGAAATGTACTATCCATGATTCAGTATTAAAATTCTGATAATTTCTTCAAATTTGCGACTGTATGAAAATCTCTTACCAAAAATAAATATCACCATTTAATACACGTTTTAGTACTGGCAGGATACTGATTTCGTCTGATGACCTCATCCGCTTTATGCAGTCTTTTTTAATTAACTCATTTTAGGAAGGTAGAAGACATGGTAAGATATTTTGAGGAGCAGAGACTCAATTGAATAATTTGACACGGTCGATCTATAGTTGATTGTGCTTGTATTTTCAACTCGCGTAGGATTTTCGCAACACTAACAGTAGCACCTGCACAAGAAGAGTAATTATGTTCAACAAATCTTGTTAGTAAATACTTTCCACTTACACGTTTAGTAATTGCTCTGCTTTTGCAGTTATTATCAGATTGACGAAATTCACAGCACCAGTAAGTAATAAGAATCGTCTGTTTTTATCTCTCACCATCAAATATACATTACTCTACGTTGATATTATCTTTTCCCTTTTGTAAAAAAAAAAAAAAAAAAAAAAAAAAATAAAAAAAAAAAAAAAAAAAAAATCCTTTCACCAGTTTCTTTTATAGGAGGTTTAGAAATAAAATATACATAAAAATTATACAAGTGGTTTAGACTATTCTCAAAAGCAAACTAAAGAACAAGTACACAGACAGTACTATATATGTAAGTGCTATATAAGCAGAATATATGGAATGTTATTCCATGTATAAAAACTAAAACTATGATTAATTAAAGCCAGTGACCCAAGAGGTCAACCAGTTTGCTTGCAGGAATGTGATCAGACCAGATACGATAAAGTAGGCTAAGATGACGTGTTGTAATCAGTCAGTGTCTAGTTGCCGTCACCTGTGGTCATTCATTTGTTTTGTAAACTGTAGTCCAAGCTTCCTGCTTGAGACAACCACCGTGACCTATAGCTCAAGCGGCCTACGTGACTTGTAATCTATGTCATCTGTGTGTATGTTCGTATGTTCGAGCTACTGTCTGCTTCCTTTATGATTTGTAAACCAGATTGTTGTCAGAATTCAATTAGCCATCATCATTGGCAGACCTATACCCTTGTATCTGATATTCATCATGTAATCTCAGAGAATAGAGATATTTTTGTACTTCGCGTTTTCTACTAGAAAGAAGATATTGAATGAACTTAGAAATTATCATCATGAGTTTCAAACATCTCCGTCGTCATAATCAAAGAAGATACTGACTTCGTGCGTTATCATCAAAACCCAAGACACTCCAACGAGTATGGAGAGTCATAACAACCTTAGCGTAAAATTATCGCAGGTGTAAATAACCTCACAGGGCGCCTTATTATACAAAGGCATGAGCCCTATATAATATATATATACAATGTATGGAGAGGGAGGAGTAACAAATGACAGCGCTAAGCTACATGAAAAAATTCAGTATCATTAAAGATATAATTATGATTATAGGGAGGTTAACTCACAGTAAGGGTTGGGTATACGGGTATACGAAGAAAAAGAGGAGTTTGGTCTTTGGCTAACTTACCATTCATAAATACTTGTCTCGTAACAATTACCGTCTCAGCTAAACAAATGTTCGATATACACACGCACAAACCAACACAAACATCACAAACATTAGCACACACACACACACACACACACACACACAACACATATATATATATTATATATATAATATATATATATATATATATATATATATATATATATATAACTATATATATATATATATATATATATATATATATATATATATATATATATATATATATATGTGTGTGTGTGTGTGTGTGTGTGTGGTGTGTGTGTGTGTGTGTGTGTGTGTGTGTGTTAAGATTTTGGATGTCAGGATTGTGCGGTCGGGTTTATGTCCGTCGGGAATATCGTAGCGGGGATAGTGACCCAGACTCATATATATATATATATAATATATATATATATATATAATATATATATATATATATATATATATATATATATACTACATACATATATATGTATATATAAAATATATAAAGTACAGAGGACCCATTGAAACAATCTGGTTTAAAGCGAAGGACTATATTTTGTTGGACTGACTCCCACCCTTATCAAGCTGTGAATGCCAGAAGAAGTTACATTTATGAAATATGTAGTAGGAGATAAATATTATGCCCTTAGGTGATGCCTGGGGTCACCACAAAGCTGACATTGGTTCTGTCAATTATTGTCTTAATCTGCTTCATTATTGCCTTGAGGAAGATATTGTCTATATGGTCAGAGTCTCAGGTTCCATTGGGAAGGTTAGTCATATTATCTTTGTGTTTTATCAGTGAAGATTTTACTATATGACACTTGTGTAAAACCGGGATGAATTCCAAGCCATGGAATGGTTCATGTTATATGATAGATAATTGGTGCACTATGTTGTCCATATCTAACTGAGACCTCATGTTTAGTTAATCTTTTCCAAGAGAGAATATCCTGTGAATCCATAGTATGACTTATCATAATCCCTACAGAAGATTTCATAGACTCCTACATCTTTAAAAACTGGTTTCTGCTGAATGTTAATTAAAAATTTCCCAATGTATTCCTATAAGTAGAGACAAAAAGGGTTAGGGTGGCCTAAAGTTTATGTGGGCTCTCATAAATTATGCATGCTATAGATTATGATTTTGTTAGTGAATTTTTCCTTTTCTATCTTTTCTTTGCTTTATGTATGACTTTTTCCATTATGTGCTTGGGGTATTTTAACAAGATAAGTTGATTTCTGATTGTGTCATGTTCTTTGTTAAGAAAATCTGGGAGAGTAAATTATTCTACATGATTCCTGAATATGAAAAATTATTTTGATAAATTAACGACATAATGTTTATGTGGCCAGGTAACTTTAGTGCAAACACATATTTTGGTAGCGCAAATGAACCTGAGCAATCGATAGATGTGGGAAATTATTGTAGCCTTCCCTCTACGAGTTACCGTAAACACAGAAGCAATAATGAATAACAATTTTGTGCATACATAAATCACATCAATTTTGCCGCCCATATACAGTTTTATTAAGTATTCTTCTCAAAAATTTTAAGAGATGATGAAATATACGTAGGCGCTTGTATTAGTAAGAAATGAAAGTAACCTTTTATTGAGAAGAGCAAAATTATTCGTTTTATGGCATTAACAGAGAAACAGCACAACAAGCTTCAAGGCGAAACGTTCTTTTTCTAAAAATCGTGGTGTTCACGTTTTCGGGCTTAGGGTCAAATCTTTATAGTTTCTGTTCTGTTAACTTTAAAATTAATTCTGTTTTCCCCCTCCTCAACAGGGCTCTAACGCTAACTTCCAGTTGGTTTCATATTCCAAGAAGAGATCATCTTTTTATGCAAATATTTTAAAGAAAACTGCTTCCCGTCTGAACTGGTCTTTAAGATACTTCACTTGCTTCTAGACAAGTACTTCTCCCTCAAAACTACAAATTATAATGTTCCTAAACTAATTTTTTATTATGCTAAGTTCCGGTTTTTATTTTAAGATACTTTTATAAAAACCTTTTCGCAACATGACCAAAATAAGTTTGGAGCTATTAAGGTTCACTTGATACCTATTAATCTTGTTACCATTGGGTCATTACTTAAGTTCAAAGATCGTTTGTGCCCTTATATGTCCTCCGGGTGTGTGTATAGCTATATGTGTCCTAACTGTAATTTAGGAACTTATATTGGATCCACCAGGGGGCTTCTAAAGGTA
>NC_061088.1:47285154-47297654 GCF_015104395.2 Macrobrachium nipponense | reverse complement strand
ATATATATATATATATATATATATACATATATATATGTATATATATATATATATATATATATATATATATATATATATATATATATATATATATATATATATATTATATATATATATATATATCTTTTTATGGCTGTATGATTTAGTTCAATAAATGTTATTCGATTATCTCAGTTTTGATGCATTGTCCATTGACTTGTCAAAAGATGAGATAAATTAAATAGATAATTTATGTTAATCACAAAATATGACTTATAAATACGAAGAATCGAATGTGAATTACTAGTTTTAGTTACCAGCTGTATAGGTGTTCTCTCTCTTTCTCTCTCTCTCTCTCTCTCTCTCTCTCTCTCTCTCTAGCGTTTTCAACGTCCTCCCTGTCCTATAAGTGCCAACATACCTTACAGTATGTTGAAAATTAACACTGTGTTTTTTCAAAAGCTCGCTAGATTCTCCCTTTACTTTGGAAAGGTCACAGTAGCCATTTCATCATTTTGTCGTCGCCATTTTATTCAGATTTATGTGGCAGCGAAGGGATATACAAATGATTTTATAGTTTCCTTAGTGAAGAAAAATCAAATTACACTGGTCAATTAAATTTTGTGAGATTTAGGCTGTCAAGCACTAGGCGCTTATGCCATTCAGAGCACATTACAGTGAAAAAAGGGAGCTGGAGTAGTTAGATAGAGAGATAAAGAGGTCCAGAAATTAAAGATGAAGTACAAGGTGGAACTAGAAGAAAACCCCACAGTTGCACCATGAATTAACAGAGAGGTTGGACAGCAAATTTGAAGAAATGAAGCGTGGATGGTGGTAAAGTAAAAGACTAATATCTTCCTACAGCTAGTGGCCGAAGGGATGCTGCAGAAACCTGTTAGTAACGCCTACAGCACAAAATATAAGGTGCACTAACATCACTACCCTCTTACCGTGGCCAAAGGTTACTGTTTAACTGAAGAATATTCATTAACGATTAAGGTACTGACAAGACAGGTGAATGTAATATGATATAGCTGTATGAATGACAAGTTAATGTTTGGGACTGAATAACGCGACGGATTCCTTTCGACTACATTCTTTTGCAAACGACTACTGATGAAGTCATGACTTGAGTATTGAACTTGGCATTTTGATCATAAAGGCTGCTCTTGGGATCAAGAGCCCGTGCTAGCACAAGAATATTAACACCGCATAGGAGAGGAAGCATATCCCAGATGCAGTGGCGTGTCCTCAACTTAGAAACAATATTGTTTTTTCTCTTTAGCTGAGAGTTATCAAAGCATAAAATTACATCAGTATTTTTATTATACTCTAGAGTTATTGGTTTTAATAACAGGGATCATTGCTTTTTTTTCGCAGATTCCATTAAATGACTCAAGTGGGGTATGAAATCCTCGCAGAGTTTATCAAATAAAGATGTTTGCACAAACCAGCAGACAAGATAAGGGTAATTTTCAGCGAGTTTTCTTAATATTTGTTCATATATTTAAAATGTATGTTTATTTTATATAATTTTAGGTTTTTATTCTATAATTACAGAATTTTTTTCTGCAAGAGAGAGAGAGAGAGAGAGAGAGAGAGAGAGAGAGAGAGAGAGAGAGAGAGAGAGAGAGAGAGAGAGAGAGTATTTTTATACATGTGTAACAAGCAGATTTATTTGTTTTATATAGTTTTAGATTCTTATTCTGCAATTACATTACTCATCTTTCTTCTGCGTGGGCGAGCGAGAGCTTGCGCGCATGAGAGAGCAAGAGATTTTGTATGCATATGTAAAATGTAAGTTTACTTGTTTTGTATTGTTATAGGTTTTTATCGCATTTTTTCGTTTTTTAGTGTGGGGGAGGAATTATTTTTTGGGGAAAATGCAAAATTTTCATGTATCTCGTAATTTCTATTCATTATTTCACCTTCATATTTCATTTTGGCGGGCGAGAAGTCAATGAAAAATATAGAGAAAAAGAAGAAGTATCAAAGAAACTGCAACAGGGACGATTGTAATTGTTTGGGCATGTCATTAGAGGACAGGAGGATTCTGTATGTAAAAGAACCATGACCATAGAAGTACCCGGAACAAGGAGGAGAGGTAACACCAAGAATCAGACGGAGAGACACAGTTAACAAGAACATGAGGGAGAGGAAAGTGGGTGAGGTAATAGTGCATGATCGCAGAAGATGGAGAAGACTAATAGCAATAGCGACCCCACATGCAAAATGAAGCAAAACTGAGCAGTCTTCCTAGAAAAATGTCAGAGTTCGCGTCTGTGAACAAAAAAGAGGTATAAACATTTTTGCCGCGCGTATCCCGTGGGTGACTGGCCCTTTTCTTAAGAAAACGCTAAGCTACTTTGACATTCACCTTTTCTATTTTCCTTGCTACGAATACAGGTTTTTGTATTGTATTAACAGGCAGCTTACCTGTGTGTGCTATGGACAAAAATACGAAGACTGTTCGCAATTTTTTTTTTGTGTGGGTGGGGGTAGGTGGAATGCAACATTTTTGCATATCCCGTAATTAGTACTTATTATTTCAACTACGTAATAGTTGATTTGAATATATTTTTTATGTCATTGTATAAAATAAATAATCAGCTGCAAAATGAAAAAAAAAATGAACGGTCCATCAAGTCACTACAACTGGCCGCAGATGTAACTGTTTATAAGAGCAAATCAACAAATGTTTCTACAAGTTTATTACCCTCTAATGCCGCTGACCTGTTCTCTTGGTCCTCTGTAAATGTTTCATGCCCTTTGTGGCGAGTGTCCTTTCTTCTGTCGTTAATTATAAGTAGCATCCTTGAATCTTGGCTACAAGACGACTCTCGCAGGGTGTCTTGCTCAGTGAAATTCTTATACTCTGAAAACAAGTGAATGTCATTCTCTTTGTTAATCATAATTATGCCCCCTTATCGCTCACTCTTGTCTACCTGAGAAACTTGTCACATTGGAAATGCAGATTTTTTTTCTTTTAACACTGCTGACAGGCTTTATGACCTAAGTTGTTTCGGCTTTCCATTGTTTTTTATTTATTTATTTATTTATTTATTTTACCAATATGAGCAGTATAATAGCTATGGAAATCTCTTAGGATTTATTCGTATTCACCTCCACTGGAGGTTTTTGATTGCAAAATTTGATGCTGGCTTTTTTTATTAAAAGTTTGAATACATTATATTTGGTGATCCACGGGTGTATTTCATTGGAGGAAGGAGGTTCTTGGGAGCGGACCTCGGTTCTCAATTCTTTGGTGAAGCTGCTGAAATGGACAACAACAGATTCTCAAACCTACAATGTTTATCAGTTGGACACGAAACGGGAGGTGTGGCCTCCCATGGGTACTTAAAATCCACTGGACCGCTCTGACCCTTTAAAAAGAAAGAGCTCAAGGGCTCACTGAGATTAAGTAGGGGAACTAAACAAAGGTGTCCCGGGGATTAGACTTTTAAAAAATGTATGGCTTTTTTTTGACATGTGTGCTTGGAGAAAATTAACAAACACATTAGTATTTAGATGTTGTTAAGAAAAGACAGAAATCTGAAATAAACATATGCGTAAAAACCGAGAAGATTTGGGAAAGGAGATATGGAAATGGAATGGAGAAAAACATCGATTCAAGAGGAGGAAGTTTTATTCTTCATAATCTGATTGACTCACATGACGAACCAAGACTGAAAGCAATTGACTTTTAACGGAGCTATATGCATTTCAACAGTATTTACTGTTGAATTAAAGGAAATCAACAGCGTTCTTGAGATGCTATTGTTTCTAAAATACAAAATCTAAAAAAAGTTAAGTTTGATATTAATCAGCACGTCGTCATGTTAATGCAAGGCTCAAAGCGAAGGAGAAAAGCTATCAGTTACCGGCAAGGAAGATATTGGAAGATCATAATAAATAAATAAAGAATACTTTTAATTTTTATTCAATTACAAACATACGGGAAATAGATACAGTGTCTTTATCTCAGTTCATTAAAAAGAGCGCTAAATGCTGGGACTTAATGAAAGACAGATGGAACTAACAGATTAATAATGATAGATACCCAAGCAGACAAGCGGTGTTTACAGATTCTTTTCAAGTTACAACCTACAACGTTGTTAACTCTGCCTAGAGAAAATTTTAGTGTATCCTATAACATAAAAAGTCAAGCTTGAACCTTCAACTTTTTTCCCCAAATTTTGGGATATCAAGTAAGGTGATTCATAGGCAGTAACATGATCGCCTGATTGCTAGTCTCTCGACTGGTGAAGGTTACCAACGTATAGTCTAGTCAGCCTTTGGACAGGTGACCACCAGTGAATGCCATACTTCGTTGGCTCAGTGTGACATACCTTTTGCAAGAACTTGTA
Source organism: Macrobrachium nipponense (assembly GCF_015104395.2). Taxonomy (NCBI): domain Eukaryota; kingdom Metazoa; phylum Arthropoda; class Malacostraca; order Decapoda; family Palaemonidae; genus Macrobrachium; species Macrobrachium nipponense. The sequence goes on along the minus strand of NC_061088.1, from coordinate 47,293,308 downwards.
ATACATATTAAGAGTTTAGTATCAGCTGCAGCGGTTCACAATGGTATCTAAAAGCGAAAAGTACCACTGTTTGAGACAATGAAATTTGATTCTTAATCAGATATTCATTCGAGGAAGATGGCTGACCCTGGTAGAAAATGCGAAAGACTTTAATTTAGCTATATTTGACCCGAAGTCTTTTGATCTAATAAATAACTGATCAGTTATAGAAAAAACATCTCTGTCTGCTCTCTCTTAGGCGAGGTTGTGACAGTTCTACGATTTTCATTTGAAATTTCACCCATTGAACAGTTAAGACAGGTATTACTATGGTTACTGTCCCTTATATCGAGGTATCATGGTGCTTTCTGCCCGTTTTATCCAGGTATTTCTCTGCTTTCTGTCCCTTTTGTTTAAGCATTTATGTGCTTTATGCCCCTTTTATGCAGGTATTAATGTGATGACTGTCACTTTAATTTACAAATTACTGTTGGGACTGTCCTTTTTATCCTAGCATTACTGTACCGTCAGTCTCTTATACCCATGTATTACTGTTGTGACTGACCCCTTTATCAAGTCAGTACTGTGATGTCTGTCTCCTTTAACCAAGTATTACTGTCCTGTCTGTCCCTTTTATCCAGGTATCACTATGCTGTCTGTTCCATTTGAAGCTGGCTGTCCAGGCTATTAATGTTCTGATTGTCAATTTTATCCAATTATTACTATGTTGCCTGTACCCTTTATCCAGGTATTACCATGGTGACTGTCCCTTTTATTCAAGTATTTCTGTTGTGACTGTCCCTTGTATCCAGTTGTTACTGTGCAGTATATCCCTTTTATTCAGGTGATACTGTGTTGAATGTCACTTTTTTCGAGGTATTACTGCAGTGACTGTCCCATTTATCCACGTATTACTGTGGTGACTGTCTTTTTTTATCCAGGTATTACTGTGCTGACTCTCCCAATTATCCACGTATTACTACAGTGACTGTCCCATTTATCCAAGTATTACGGTGGCGGCTGTCCCATTTATCTACGTATTACTGTGGTGACTGTCCCATTTATCCAATTATTACTGTGGCGACTGTCCCATTTATCCACGTATTACTGTGGTGACTGTCTTTTTTATCCAGGTATTACTGTGGTGACTGTCCCATTTATCAAAGTATTACTGTGGTGAATGTCCTATTTATCCAGTATTACTGTGGTGACTGTCTTTTTTATCCAGGTATTACTGTGGTGACAGTCCCATTTATCCACGTATTACTGTGGTGACTGTCTTTTTTATCCAGGTATTACTGCTGTGACTGTCCCATTTATCTAAGTATTACAGTGGCGACTGTCCCATTTATCCACATATTACTGTGGTGACTGCCTTTTTTTTATCCATGTATTACTATGCTGTCTGTTCCACTTTAACAAGGTATTATCATGCTGCCTGTCCCTTTTATTCAGGTATTACTATGGCGACTGTCCCTTACATCCAGGTATTAATGTTCTGATTGTCAACTTTATCCAGTTATTACTGTGCTGTCTGTACCGTTTATCCAAGTATTACTGTGGTGACTGTCCCTTTTATCCAGGTATTGCTGTGCGCTGTCTCTTACCTTTAACCAGGTATTACTGTGCTTGCTGTCCATTTAATCTAGGTATTACTGTACTGTCTGTCAATTTTATTCAGGTATTACTGTCGTGAATATTCCCTTTATCCAAGTATTAGTGTAGTGACTGTCCCTTTTATCCAAGTATTTCTGCTGTGACTGTTCCTTATATCCTTTTATCCTTATATGTTACTGAGCTGTATATCCCTTTTATTCAGGCAATACTGTGTTGAATGTCAGTTTTGTACAGGTATTTCTGTAGTGGCTGCCCATTTTATCGAGGCTGTGTAACACTTTTATCCAGATATTACTGTGGCGGCTGTCACTTTTATGCAGATAATACTGTAGTGGCTGTCCCTTTTATCCAGGTATTACTGTGCTGTCAATCCCTTTTGTTCGGGTATTATTGTGGTGACTCTCACGTTATCCAGGTATTAGTGTGGTGACTGTCCCTTTTACCCAGGTATTTCTGTTGTGGCTGTCCCTTTTATCCTGTTATTACTGTGCTGTCTATCCCTTTTATCCAGGTATAACTGTGGTGACTGTCCCTTTTATCCAGTTATCACTACTCCATCTGTCCCTTTTAACTAGGTATTATTGAGCTGGCTGTCCCTTCTATCCTGTATTACTGTGCTGTCTATCATTATTTCCCAGGTATTACTGTGGTGACTGTCCCTTTTATGCAGGTATTACTATGGTGACTGTCCCTTTTATCCAGGTGTTACTGTGGTGACTGCCCATTCTACCCAGGTATTTCTAGTCCGGCTGTCCCCTTTAACCAGGTGTTGCTGTGATGTCTGTCCCCTTTAACCAGGTATTATTGTGCTGCCTGTTCCTCTTATCCAGTATTACTGTGGTGAGTGTCCCTTTTATCCGGTATTACTGTAGTAACTGTCCTTTTATCCAGGTAACAGTGCTTTAATATATAATGCGCTCTACCCCGGAATTAATATATTTTCATATACACACACACACACACACCACACACACACATATATATATATATATATATATATATATATATATATATATATATATATATATATATATATATATATATGCGCGTGTGTGTGTGTGTGTATGTGTGAGTGTGCGTGTGTGTATATACATATGTATGTATGTATATATGTTAGAAATGGATATGAGTGTACAGATATATAAGTTCCGGAATTGTTAAATTTTTAATTCCAATAAGGTGATACAAAGTATGTGTATAATTGTTTGTAATTGCAAGATTCATTGAAATTGTAAAGAATATAAGCAAAAGAGAAGGCATCGGTGAAGGATAAGACATTTAAATCATGTGTAGATTTCATGGTTATTAAAAATAGGCTACTTTAAAGCTAAGGTATGACTTCTCGTATGTTAGGCGTGCAGCAATGAATGGGATGATGGGGGAAATAAAAAAAAAGTAAAAAATGATGGAGAGAAAATCATGGTGTATGAATACGTTTAAGTAGACGAAATAGTACTATTGTAAGAAAAGTTGGAGTCTGATGAAAGCGTGAATCAGTTTGTGAGGAAAGTTAAAGTTGATTGCAAGAATGGGTTAAATACATCTATAGTAGATGGGGTGTGGTAGTAATTAGTACTGACTTTTTTTTCAATTCATATTTTTCTTATAGATTTACTTATAAAAAAATGGTGGGAAAAAATTTATGATGAAAATTAGGTGTTAAATGAAATCATTGGGAAACATTCCAAGCAAATCTTTAAGATTTAAAACCATTTCAGTTGCGGAATTTTCAAATGGAAAAATAGCAGCAATGTCTTTGAGCTGTGCCATTCAAGATCTCCTGCCTTAGGTAAGATAAGAATATTTTGTAAGCTATTTGGTCACCATTTCATGCATCATGTTCGCTACACATCGTCACTTCGGAATTAGCATAAAAGGGTGGGATTCTCTCTCTCCTCGCCATATTAATGGAATGATTCAGAGACCTAGTTCCTGCTAAAACTTGGTAACTTCCAGCGTTCAAAGCTTGCAAAGTCCTGAAAGTGATCAGCTCAAGACGAGGATAATACCCAGACTACCCAAGCATTGTAAACTTTAGCTTATATTAATATTCAAGAATGGAAATGACTTTCGCCCGCTCATTCTCAAATTTCAGTGTGACCCTTCACTTTTCACATTGCACTCTAAAGTCAGTAGATTTCTGTGATGAGACTTGGCATCATTCACACTCAGGGGGTCATTGCAGAATGTATCAAAGGTGATTGACACCCGTCGTTGGTCACCCATCCAGAAACTGACCAAATGGTGCTTAATTCCACTGCCAGAAAAGAGAAGTTCATTAATCCTAACATTTTCAAAATGGAAATATGATGCATAAAGCATAAGCATCTTAGCCATGATTTAAGATTTTCTCGGATGGTTTTATCTGTAGAAGTTCATTAGTATGGTCAATACAAATATTGTTGTTACTGGATAAATATTGGTAACATTCATCATTATCATCGTAATGGTCCATAAATCTGAGAAAGATGCAAGAGAGGGGTTTCCATACAGATGCACTTTCATTACCCCCATCCCCCCATGGGTAAAATGAAGGCAAGTCCCAGGGGCTACCAGCCTCATCCCTGTAATCGGCATTCATAACAGGGAGGTTCACAAACTTACAATCTATCTTGGAATATGGTGTCTGAGCGGAAGTGTGCCACTATGAGGCCTGCGATGCCAGAAGAGTTTGTCTTTGAACTCATTATACAAACAAATCTTCCAGATATTATAGCCGTGAAAATAATGCGCAAATTAACCTACAAGCAGGAACACTATATATTAATTCTTTTTCACAGAAAGCCCGAATTTATGCAAGATAAATTTCCATTGTAAGGCAAAATTTTCTATAATAAATATGCGTGACCATAGCTGCTGAGAAACTAGTAAAGTCTTGATCATGGACATCAACCACGCGCCCCGCCTCCCCGCAGCCCCCACTCTATAAAATAATACATTTAAATATATTTGTTTGAAGATAACCGAATATCTGTGTTATTCAGGATATTCGCATTCCAAAAGTATTTCTTTTATGCTTCCAATCATTCACTTTTGAAAGATTTAGTTTAATTTCAGTCTCCTGAAAAATCTTCCTGAGAATGATTTAGAGAAAAAACACAAAGAATAGAAATGCCACAGGGGAAATTAAAATTTATCATATGAAGATAGCTTAAGAAAGGAAAGAGAGAGAGAGAGAGAGAGAGAGAGAGAGAGAGAGAGAGAGAGAGAGAGAGAGAGAGAGAGAAAGAGAGCGAGAGAGAGAGAGAATTATTGCAGAAATTACTAACAAAAATATATAGAAAGTAGTTTTTCACGGTCTCTTTTTCCAACTATTTGTAGCAATGGCAGAGCAGGACTGCAGATGGATACAGATCCTGAAGGTGATTCCAGCATCATGACGAAACATCGGAAAGTTGAGGAAGAGGTCACGGCTATACTTAATCCTGTGGGATTAGTGATTTGTTCCAGACACACTCACTCAAACAAGCCCGAGAGAGAGAGAGAGAGAGAGAGAGAGAAGAGAGAGAGAGAGAGAGAGAGAGAGAGAGAGAGAGAGCTGTCACAACGGTTGAACTTGAGATATGAAAGGAAGTTTGATAAGCATGGAAGACGAAATAGCGGATAGACTGGAGGAATGTGGGCTCTGACATTTTGCTTATTTTGTATTCGTGAGTGTTTTACATGCAATTGTTTTCTTAATTTACTTCTTTTGTATCTCCAATTTTTTTCCCTTTTATTACCATCCTCATTATAACTATTCTGTAAATCCTGGTATTTGAGATATCTCTGGGCTTGTAAACCTGACCTTACTGAGTCACTTGTTCTGAAACCACGTTTAATTATTTTTCTTGATGCATTGCTTTGCTGGAAAGATAAACCTGAAGTAGCACCTGGTGAGAAGATGATCCTTGTTTCTTTTTTTTTTCATATCAAAGCTTTGACTTACGAAACATTAAAACGTGACGAAAGATTATTGGTATGTGGTTATTTGAAGAGTTCCTCACTTTTATTTCAGCTTTTATTTCCCCAAAATACGACAGTAAATGTATAGGAAGGGTTCACTGCATAAACAGTTAAGAGCCAAGACAGGACCCTAGGTTTCAATACCTTTAATATATTAAGACGCTCAATACATGAAGTCTTAAAATGTGACAATGTCAGCGTTTCTAATGTACATTGGCGGACATGAATGCTTACTTCATGTCGTTAACTCTGGAACTTTTTGACAAAGTTTTATCTTTAAATGATCAGTTTTAGACAACAAAATAGCAAAAATTGTGTTTACTTATATACTGAAGGCAAAATATGACTGTTGGATCATCTCCAAGGCCGTATTCAGCTGCCATTTTTTGTCTGGGTGTGACTACATAAGCAGTGACTTTAAAGCTGCACAATCTGTATCGTATTTTATGGTTTCTGATGCAATTTCCCCCGTGAGGCACATTAAATGGACGGATACCCTTATATGAGTAACAATAACAGGTTTTCAGTAGTGGACGGATTACCTCATGGGGAGTAATGATATTCCAATCCATCGATTTGGGGAAATCGGATGGGATTGAAGTTCCATTACTCTAATAGCCCATAAATTTACTAATGGCAACTTTTAGACTGGCTTAGCTCCCTGATTCTAGGCGTTTCATGGGTCTATAGTCTACTTGACTTCAAAGGATCATGTAGTGTGACTCTATCTCACATGATATCTTTTATATCTTTGCTCATAAATATATATAGAGATTGCAATTGATTTTAGTTCTTATCTTTTATGATAGTATGTCAGTTATAATTATAATGTTGCAAAAAAATTAAAAAAAAAAAACATGTATAATCCAAAAAAGTTACTGTATTTTCAATCTCGGTATATTCACGTAAATATTTTGCAACAAATATACTCAGAATTTGTTAGTGATTTTAGTTCTAATATGTTATGATACTGTGTGAGCTATAATTATAATTTACAAAATAAAAGAAATTATTATTATAAAAAACGTGCTTAACCTGGTAAAATTTACGATTGCGTAGTAAAAGAGGTGCCACAAGGGGTTGTAAATAGTCATTTTCGCTTCTCGTGGAAGGCATAGAGTCTCACGAAATTTTTTCTTACACCTTGTGCATTTGCATGTCTTCCTCTTTCCACTGTTGTGTTTTTCTTAAATTAGACGACCTTAAAGTTTGCCTAGTCTGGGGTGCTGCATATTGAATTATTTAGCCATGCTCTTAATGGTTAAGAAAAATATTTAGTAATTTTCCTTCTTGGTGTTGTGTCTGTCCTTTCAGCAAAAGAATTAATTATAAGAATGCTGTAGACTTAAGTTATGCAGCCTGGATACTCTACCCTTGGAATTGCCACTGATGAACACTTGCTAATGATGTGTGACCCCCTTGGTGGAAGGCTATATTCCCTAAGTGTAATATAACCTTCTCCTAAGCTCAGTGGCATGTACAATTTCCATTACTTTAGTATGCAGGGTAAATGGAAATATTAGCATTGCCATCACACTGTTGAATAAGACATTGAAAAAAAAATGGAAAAGTCAGGGTTATCAGCATCTGAGTCTTAGTGGAAAGGAAAACATATGTGAAAATTGTTTTTGTAGCAATTGTTGAGTTAAGGAAAAAGTACTCTTTTAGCATCAGGAAGAATCTGGTGTTCTTGGGATTGTATGGGGATATTTGGTATGGCATGAGAAAAAAAAAGTTCCAAAAGCGGTGGCTCTATTGTAGTAAATACACGAATTCTCAAGAAGAGGAAAAGGGATGGCTGGAATATTAATTTTTTTGGGTTAGAACAGAGTAAATGGAAGAGGAAGTTGATGTGTTAAAAAATTAGAATAGAGGGTCCTCCATCAAGGTTATTCTTCTGGGTCGGGTCTGAATATTTCTCATTGTATTACATAGTATCTCATATGGCATTCTTCTCTTCTCAGTGTCAGTCGTTGATTGTTTCACTAATTTCCAATGTAACTTTTATGATATACAGGATAGCCCCAGTGAAATGTCTTAACTTCATTAGTATCTCTGGGATCCTATCAAGTTCTCTGTAGGTGGAAGATGAACTGAAGCACCTGAGTCAAGGCCCTCCTGGTGTTTGTACTTAGTAAGCTCTTGAGGTATCTTGAACAGCACTTGTTGCTGCCTCTGAGACTGAGTCCATTGTTTATGTGCTTGTTTGCTTGTTATATTTGTCTCTGTTAAAGCCTTCCTCCTTACATCATCAGGGCACCGATCAAGGAAAGTAAAGTTTCTACCCTCATTCGTTTTAAAAGTAAAGTTACGGCCTGATTCTTCAATGAACACCAGATTGAAATCTTGTTATTCCGCTTCTGTAACTACCGTAAGAAGGCATCATATCTCAAGATGTCTAAAACGGCCTCTAAAGTGGAGCCCATGGCTACTCCCTCCAGTTGCTTGAGCACATGGCCATGGTATTACCTTAATGCTTCCTAAGAGAAGTCTCGGTATTGCCATGTTTATAGGCACTCTTTTCCTAATATCAGTGTCATCAGAGACACTGTGAAAAAAGATTCAATGTTCAAGAAAATTATGACTCCTCAGGAAATTGTTACGCATTTTCTC
>NC_061088.1:47270154-47275154 GCF_015104395.2 Macrobrachium nipponense | reverse complement strand
TTGTCAGGCTCAGCGATGTTTCTGAGTAACTGGCCAATATTCATATTGGTAATTTCTTAAAATCATAAAAATGCTTCTTTTATTTTATTAAAACAGGATCTCAGGTCCAGGTCAAGCAGGGGGCGTCATCAGTGCCTGTATTATTCCGTTGGCGTCGTTCAATTCCAGGCCTGGGTCGTCTTTGGTTTAGAGCTGGTATTGATGCTGGTATAGCTGGTATCACGTGACGTTTCGAGCTAAAAGAGGGTCTTCTACCAATATATATATATATATATATATATATATATATATATATATATATATATATATATATATATATATATATATATATTATTAATATTCCCCCTGCTTCCCTTTCCTGTTCTAGGAGATCCCGACGTTAATATATTAAAAGTGTAGCTTTAAATTCTGTTTCTGGTTATAGTTATATTTCACACAAGCAAAATTGAGTTATGGATTATGCTTTCAAAGAATGTGAGGGCGGCTTTAGCGTACTGCAGTTTGAAACGGTTTAATTGATGAATCCTTCGCCTCGATTTCGATTCCTGTCGTCCCTTCTGTCAATGACGGAGAGCCCTATTGGGTTGCTTCCCCTCGCTCTCCCGCCCCTCGTTGATGGCTCTTGCAGCAAAGGGATCAGTTGTCCCTTTAAATGCAAAACGTTCATTCCTGCAGATAAAATCGCTTCAGCTTCGTTTCCCATTATCAAAATTGTAGAAATCTGTTTAGCAGTTCTGTTACGACATTGCTTAGGAATAGTTTCATTAACTGTATTTTCTTTCATTCTGAAATGTTCAATCTTATTTTTCCAAAAATGTTCAATCTTATTTTTCCAAAAATCACTCAAAAATTTTTGATTTCTTTATTTTCATATGGATCCCAGACTTTTTACATTGATAATGAAATACATCAAACAAATTCTTTTGTATTTATATTCCACTTTACCTCACAACTTTCCTTAGGTGTTTTTTCAGGTTAAACAAATAAAAGAATAAATAATAAAAAAAATAGCGATAAACTTGTAAATAGGAGACCATTATTGTAAAAGATTACTTGTACAAAAACGAATTTTTGAAAAGAATTTGCATATTGGTAATCCAGTGGAATAACGCCTAATTATTTACATGTTTTCATTTCCTATCTATCTTTCATCTTTACACTGCAGAGAAACTGATTCGACTGCCTTTAAAGTATAAAAAAAAGATTTAAATTTTTTTTAAAAATATATGCACGTTGCCTAATTACACCCACAGATCTAAAAACATTCAATGTTCTAATCATTTCTTTGACATTTGTTTTTTGACAAAATCTTTGATTTGCTAAAAGTGAAAGAGGAAATAAACAATAGTCTGAATGCGATTTTCAAGAATGACATAACAAATATTACTCTTCACACTCGATAGACTTTCTTTAACATCCTAAAACAATATTGCCATTTGTTCACCTGCTGTAATATTAATAACTCCACTGGGTTCATTTTTGCATTGCTTTATCTTCTACCATCTTTTTAATTCTTCTCTTATCGATTTTCCTTCTATGGACATTGTCCCTTCTGTTATCCGTCCCTCATCAAAAGATCATAATCACTCTCTAATTAATGTACAGAATAAAGCTACTCCTAAAAGTCGTTAAAAACATTGTATCGTTTATATTTTTATATCTACAGCAAAAATTTCAAAGCCCTTATTCATGAAATGTATTTATGCTTCGACAATAAATTTTTTAACATCTTTATCAAGGCTGTCATTTCAAATGGATCGTTTTAATTCTGAAATCTCGTACCGCTTCCAACAACTTCCTTGAGAAGCGTTTGGTAAGTATTGAGAAACGAGATATTGTGAAGCGTTTTAATATGACATTCTTTGTTAGTTTACTGTAATCTCAAAAAATTCAGGTTATTCAAATGAAATTTCATTTTGTATTTACGGTTATCACATAAAATTATCAAATGTTATACAAAAGCTAATTATTCACTTCGCTCTGACTTGAAAGATATGGAACATTTAGCGTAAATTTCCTCTGTCAATATAGTGAAATCGAGGAAAATGTGGGATATTCTTCTTCCCCATCTATTGTAATCTCAGGAAGCAAATTGTTTTAGAAGCAATTCTTCTTTCCTAAATACTGTTACCTCGGAATACACAAAACAACTTAGGACACTGAATAGTTTATTCTGTATCTTAAAAAGAATTCCTCTTTCATATTAATACAAGCTGAGAAAATATGGAATATTTAACAAGAAATATTTTAGTCTTTTAGTCGTCGTACTTTATTCTCATAAAATACGGAACATTTTATAAGATATATTTTTAAATGGTGCCATAAAACTAATGAGTACATTATTTTGAAGTGGATTTCATAATCATTTTACTATAATATGCGACAATATGAAATATTTCAAAAAGATTTGTGTTACTCCTTATTTGTTTTTACTGTAATGTCAGACTACTAAGAAAATTTTACTGAAATTTCCTATTCAGAATGTTGTGATACGAGAAAAAATCTGACTCTTTTAGCAAGAATTTCCGATTGAGTTTATTGTAATTTCAGAACACGGAATATTCCAGATGAACTTTCGTTTTCTGAATACTGTGACTTCAATAAACAAGAAATATTTCTGGAAATTTTCTAATTTATTCTTTGTTCTCGGAATTTATCTCTTCTTAAACTGAACATCTCTTTTCGGAAACTCTTATTTGTTATAAATTCCCATGGTATACTTATTCGCTTCAATTTTAATATTATGAATTAAAACTTAATATTTGGAATACAGTATATCACAAAGTTATTTAAAAACGGTGATATTACAGAGTGTAAAATCTGCGGAAAGAAATTTGCTATATCACGCAATGTATCTCACAAAAAAAAAAAAAAAAAAAAACATTAACCCATCGTTAAAAACTATTCTTAGGCAAAAGTGATAAATTTCTCTCACCATATTTGAAAAGACACTAAAGGAAAGTTGTGAGATAAAGTAGCATGCGAATGCAAAGAATTTGTTTGACGACTTTCATTATCAATGTTAATATTCTTGGATTTACATGAAAACAAAGAAATTTAAAATTTTTGAGTGATTTAGGTTAATATGCTTAAAAAGTCACTGTAGATGAACGTGACCTCATTATAAAATGATGAAGGTATTGTCGAGGAACAAATGGAATACAGTTGGAAAGGTTACAAATCAAGCAAAAAGATCAAGAATACCAGTGGGTTAATTGTGAAAAGGATTAAAATAAAAAGATAATCCAGGATAATCCGAGATCACGTGGTCATAAACTAAAACCATAGATTTAACCATAAGAGATACTGGTGCTTAGCCACACAAAGTCTACAACCATGTATAAAATTAAATATATTAATTTTTTTACATATTTTTTACAACTTTTTTTAATAGTGAAGGCATCGAGTTTAAAAAACCAAGACTTAAACTAGAACACTTCCACTATTTGACTTGAAGAAACAAGATTCAGTGATATTCCTTTTAACTGTGTCGCTACATGGGACTAAGGATCTCGCTTCACTCCAGTTAAAAGGATTATCTAAATCTCTCACAAGTACGTATAATTCATTCGATATTTGTCCAGTTCTTACAGAATATTGGTGTTGTTTGCCTCGTTGTGAGGGTGATTTTCCAGTTTGTCCGTAATATATTTTATTACACTTTTTACAAGGAATAGTCACCCCCTTCTTGTATTTTCCAGCTTCTCGGGTTGGAAAATGTCTCTAAACCATCTTACTTACTATGAGATTCAGGGCCTCTGTAACACGGTTTTTTCGCAATAACTTTTTATCTATGCATTTCATAAATATAACGCTTATTTAGAATACATATTATATCAACACATTAATTTTGAGTGTATGCTGCACTACGTAGGTTGAATACATTTGGTACTTATAATGTAAAAGTGACCTTTTTTGAAGACGGGCCAACTTACTCAGAGAAAAGGTTTCGAACGCACTCGTTACGTAACTTATGACATCATTTCTTCCCTCTTTCTCGATGGATGATTGGCTATACGTAACGAAGGCTAAACCTCTGGCAACAATGACATACAAATTTAAATACAAGCAAAGCAGTACACCTTTATGAACTCTGGAACCTCCCAACTGATAATTGTCATAATGAACAAACCAACAAAATATGTTAATAAATACAAAAACATTTCGATTATTAGTCTAACTCCCAAAATAAGTTTCCAAAGAAATTACAGTCTACTTTATAGGTCACAATCAGATTGACAAGATGTAGGGAATTGTTGGCAATTACCAAAAACATAGTAGACAAGCTTGATTTGATAACTGCTATATCCAATGTCAAGCAATTTTTATTTATTGGCTATCTACCTATTTACTGAAAAAAAAGTGGCCGGTACCGTATATTGGCTTTAAACCTTCACCAATTATCGTCAGAATGGTGACTTCATGAGGCTCCACCCACTTTCGCCTCGTTATAATTCAGGATAACACTGAAGGCTACCATGGGCATTGTTGGATTAGAAAATTTAACTTCTGGCTATAAAAACTAATTTCTCGAGTAGTTGTAAGAAGTGCTAAATGATCCTCAAGGATCCCAGCAGTTGTTCTAAACGTTTAATTCATGTATATTACTGCTATACTGTTGCGGCACTACTGCTACAGTAGTATTACTACGCTAGCACTGATACCCCACCCACATCTATGTGTCGTTTCGCCATTCATAAAGTCTTTGGGTTTCAGAGCCAATGGAGTTTCTGTCTGGTGGATGGGCGGGGCAACATTTCGTCAGAAGGTGTTTGTTTACCTTGCTTACGTAATTAATTTTTTTCGACTCTTGGCTCGTAATCATTGGCCATGGCGTCGGCTAGTTCATTTTTACTCTATAAAAATCAAAACTATCGGGTTTAGGTTATTGAAAATGCTGACAAAATTTGTGTGTGGTTGTAAAATATACCTATGTCAACTTTCAGCTACATCCGATGCTTTGACAAGGATCAAAGTCCAAAAAACCGTGTTACAGAGAC
>NC_061088.1:47242654-47265154 GCF_015104395.2 Macrobrachium nipponense | reverse complement strand
TATACTATGTAAAAGCACAAGTTATGAATGTACTTTGATATGAATGTACACACACACATATGTATGTATATATATATATATATATATATATATATATATATATATATATATATATATATATATATATATATATATATATATATATATATATATATATATATATATATATATTATAATAGATATATATATATATATATATATATATATATTATATATTGCTTCTTTCAAAATGCATGTTTCCCCTCATTGAAATGTCACGTAGATTGTGCAACATTTTTTCAGATTCCTAGATAGCTTAGAATAGGATGTTTTAAATGTGTGTTCAGATTTCGTATTGCATGTTGTAAAAGAATATATATATAACGTAAATAGAGAGAGATCTCCGTTTGCTTCCCTAATCTGTCAACACGTGTGATAGCGAGCGAGCTGGAATCTTGCGTTGTTATCAAAACATGTCAATCTTAATTTATCGTTCAGCCTCTGTTTCGATCAGGTACTTGTCTTTCTTTTTTTTTTAACAGACTCGTCTTGTATGCGTATGTCTTTGTCAAGTCCCACGTGGGAATTGCTCATTTTCTTTATGAAGATTGCATCAGATTTCAAAGCTACTGGAAGCATTCGTGACAAGAACGTTTTGTATCATATCTGCCCTCTTCAGTTTCCGTAAAGGAAGAAAATTTCATTACATTCTATCTTAGGACCTCGAGGCAGTCAGATCTCTCTCTCGCTCTCTCTCTCTCTCACTCGACATCGAGATTATATTAACGTAACGTAAATTGGTCACTCGTAACTTGTGAGAATTTCATATTTGATATTTCTTAGAGTTTATTTAGTGTTATTTAATTTCTTTTGTGGAATCTGAAAAACATTATATCGTAACGGCGCCTGGTTTTTGTGAAATTGTGTAAGACAAGACTGCAGCAGAGAAAGAAGTTGGTATACCAAAAAGGTAAAGTGTTATATTTTTATTAGTTGCAACTAATAACTAAAAGTTAATGGGAAAAGTGTTTGGGTAACTAATAACTAATAACGGATAGGAATTGTGTTTAACTAATAACTAAAAGGTAATGGGAAAAGTGTTTGGTTAACTAATAACTAATAACGGATAGGAATTGTGTTTAACTAATAACTAAAAGTTAATGGGAAAAGTGTTTGGTTAACTAATAACAGATGGTTGTGAAGGTTTGGTAAAAACTGTTGGTTACAGTGTTTTTGAGTGAAAAGATTTACACTTTTACACATTGCTGATTTTTTTGTGTTTGTGATTGTTCCATTGTTTGTGCACTATTTCATTTTCTTATTGAAGTGTGTCTTTTTATTTTATATTTTCATTTGCATTCACAATTTAATTGACTTCGTTATTTTCATTGCTTAATCATTGCACATTTAATTAAATTTAACACTTGTGAATTTATTTGCATTTACTTAGAATTCTTTTCAAGATTTATTGTTGTTTAGCACTTGTGAATTAATTTCAAATTTTCAATTATTGCCTAACACTTTTGAATTTTGATTGAATTAATTTTCTTGAATTTTGTAATAAATTAATTTGATTTAATTTTACTTAATTTGATTCATGAATTAATTAATCTTTATTTTGTTTTCAAGTAACGGTAATTTTTCCTGATATTGTGAATTTCACTTATAAATTTTGAATTTAATAATAAATTTTTGTATTTAAAATTTTTATAAGTGTTTTCTTTATCTTACACCAGTATAAATATATTTAATTATGATTATATTTGTTAGGTAGAAACATAGAGTGGTAATTGATTTGCTTTCCTTCCATTTATTTGAAGTGACTTAGAACCAGGGAAGTACTTAGACTTCTGAAATCAGGGAAATACTTAGACTTTTAAAGTTGTTGATGAAGTGATGCCCTTTGATTAATTTAATTACTTACAAGATTACCTCACACCTGTTTTGATGAACTTAGTCTGATTTTCTGCAATACTGGTAAGTGTTAAGGGATCACTGTTGCCTTTAGAGTATTCAGTCGTTTAAACGTGTTATGAAGGTTCAGGTGTCTGGCTTTTGGTGAGGTAATATTTGATGCATGGTAACCAGATACTTGGCACTTTGTAACATTGTTTAATGGTGCCCAGACCCGGGAAAGCAGATTTCATTATCACTCTAGAATATACTGTTGGTGTTAGGGATATATTTTGTTAGGAGAGTGACCATATAGTTTTTGTTTTGCATTTATTTTACTAAATTGTAAGTTGATAACTTAGAGGAAAATGGCTCAGTTCAAGGTTCAGGAATTTTTAGCAGCCCCTTCCATCCAAGTTTTGTCTGAAACCACTCTGCCTAGAGCACAGTGGAGCGCTTTAGCAGAGGCATGTTGTGGTTATGTGTCTACTAGTATGGTAAAGGCACAAATAAGATGTATTGCTATGGAATCATTGATAAACTCTGGTAGAATAACTGATGAAGATGAGTTAGAATTTGCTCAAGAGTTGTTGAACGTAGCACGTGCTGATCTCATAAATAAGCAAGCAGAAAAGAAAGAGAAAAGTGATGCAGAGTTAGAGCTTAGACGCATTGAAGCAGAAGAGAATTTGATTAAGCTAAAAATGCTTGCTGAAAGAGAGAGAATGCAAGCTGAAAGAGAAAGAATAGACAGGGAAAAACAAGAAAAAAGAGAAAGAGAAGAAGAAAAAGCAGCAGAAGAGGAAAGAGAAAGGATAAAAGAGGAAAGAGAAATCGCAAGACATGAAAGGGATATGGAATTAATAAGAGCTAGATCCACATTACCTGTAACACCGTCTAACCCTAACCAAGGTAATCAAGACTCTGTATTTGATGTAGTGAGAGTACAGAAATTAATCCCTAAGTTTACTGAAGAAGCTCCAGATGAGTTTTTTGATCACTTTGAGAAGGTGGCTTCAGGTATGGGATGGCCAGAGGATAAATGGTCAGTTTTGCTACAAAGTGTCTTGATTGGTAAATGGAGAAGTGCTTATCTAGCCTTAACAGCTGATCAGTGTAAAGACTACAAGGTACTTAAACACAGTGTGCTACAAGTTTACCAGATGACCCCTGAGTACTACAATGAGAGATTCAGAAATTTAAGAAAAGATGAGAAGGGAACATTCTTAGATTATGCTTACAAAGTGAGAAGGTATTTCAAACGTTGGGTAGAAGCTGCTAAAGTTAAAACTTTTGATGAGTTAGAAGAGTTACTTGTTCTTAAACAGTATCTTAAGGGAATTCCTGAACATATAAGAGCCTATTTAAGAGAGAGAGAAGTGAAGAAACTTGACAAAGCTGCCACACTTAGTGAAGATTACAATATAATCAGTAGTAAACGTAATTACAATGTCAAGTACCAGAGTCAACAACGCCCAGGTTTTAAGTCTTTTCCAAATAACAGGAACAAATTTAATGGGAAACCTACCAGTGATACTACTAAGAGTACACAAGGTAATACAACTCAGCAAACTAATGTGAAATCCTCATCCAGCTTTTCAAGACAGTTACAGAAACCTAATGTTGTCTGTTTCAAGTGTGGAAGAGTAGGACACTACAGTCAAGAGTGTTACCGGAATCAGCAGCAGTCAAAACCAGTTGGTCAAGTTGTAAAAGGTGACCAGGTGAAACAAACTATGAAGAGCAGTGTGGGAAAGAATCAGACTCCAGAGAAGAATGAAACTAAACAAGCTGAATGTTTAACAACCAGTGGAAATGTTACCTCAAGCAGTGAGTGGTTAACCAGTGTGGAGGCTTTTAAGCCATATATCTATGAGGGTATGCTGTCAACTCAAGAAGGAAGTATGCAGGTACCAGTCAAGATATTACGTGATACAGGGAGTAACCATAGTGTGGTAGTACGTGGGTCTTACCCTCAGTTGGAGAAGAGTCTCACAGGAGATTCAGTTATTTTGAAGGGTATAGGAGGAGCGGAAGTAACCCCTATATGCTGCTTACACCTGTCATGTGAATTGGTGACAGGGAGTGTTGATTTTGCTGTAAAGGACTCACTGGCTGTAGAAGGTGTACATGTTCTGTTGGGGAATGAAGTTGGTGGTGTGCCATTTATTCCTTGTCCTGTAGTGACAGACAAACCATTGATGATTAGTCCTACAGTAGAGTTGGAGAAGAATAACCCCCACCTGTTTCCTAGTTGTGTAACTACCAGAAGTATGAAGAGGACTATGACTGCAAGTGAAGAAACTGAGGATTTACACACCCAAGAAGGATCAAGTGAAGGATCTTTGTGCTTAGAAGAATTGTTCCAGGGAAGTGAAGTTTCCCAAAGTGCTGACCAAGAAGAGATTTCCCAAGAAGATGAAGAAGACGACGACGACGAAGAAAAAGAACCTGATGTTCCTGAAGAGACTCCGAGTAGTCAAAGTGTTGCTGAAGACAGTAGTGAAACTACAGTAGCTGAGTTAGCACATATTGAGAATTCAACCTTTGAAGTTGGTCAAGTGACAAGAGAGAAGCTGATGGACTTGCAGAAGAAGGATGCATCGTTAACTGATTTGTTCTTCAGAGTTGTTGATCGAGAAGAGATGCAACAAACTCCTACTTGTTACTATCTGAAGGAAGGTTTGCTGATGAGGAAGTATAGACCTACAGATATACCAGGAGATGCTGTATGGGGCGAATATCATCAAATTTTGATTCCATATCCGTTGAGAAAGCAAGTGGTTGCAGTAGCTCATGAGTCTGGACATATGGGAATCAGGAAGACTGTGGAGAAGATCATGAAATATTTTTTCTGGCCTGGACTTCACAGAGATGTTAGCAGGTTTTGTCGTGAGTGTCATACCTGCCAGATAGCTGGAAAACCGAATGAAATCATCAAGAAAGCCCCCCCTACAACCTATAGAAGTTAGAGGAGAACCCTTTAGCAAAGTGATTATAGACATGGTTGGACCACTGCCGAAGACAAAGAAAGGAAATGAGTATCTATTGACATTAATGTGTCCTGTGACAAGGTATCCAGAAGAAATCCCTGTTAGAAACATATCTGCCAAGATAGTTCCTGAAAAACTTGTGGAGTTTTTCTCAAAGTTTGGAATACCAGAAATTGTACAAAGTGATAGAGGAACGAACTTTACTTCAAAGTTATTCCAGGATGTGATGAATTTGTTAGGAGTGAAACAACAGTTATCCACTGCCTATCATCCAGAAACTCAAGGTACCTTAGAAAGGTTCCACCAGACATTGAAAAGTATGCTGACAAAGTATTGTTCTGAGTCAGGAAGGGAATGGGATGTTGGTTTACCATTAATGTTGTTTGAAATAAGGAGTGCTTACCAAGAAAGTATGGGATGTTCACCTTATGAGATGATTTTTGGAAGAGAAGTGAGAGGACCGCTGAAGATTCTTGCAGAAAATTGGGAAGAAAATCAAGAGGAAAGCCAAGAAGAGTATGTGAAGAACTTAAGGAAAAGGTTGAAAGAGATTAGAAAATTCTCTTTAGAAAACTTGAAAATGAGTCAAGAGAAAATGAAAAGGAGGTTTGATGCTAAGGCTAAGCTAAGAAGTTTTAGTGTTGGTCAACAAGTGTTAGTGTTCTTACCTGTCAAGAGATTTCCCCTCACTAATAAATTTCAAGGTCCTTACAAGATAATTCAGAAGTTAAGTGATAGAACTTATGTGATTGAAACACCAGAAAGAAGAAGAAAACAACGGAAGATACATGTGAACCTCTTGAAACCTTATTTCTCAGAAACTAAAACTGAAACTGTGTCAGTAACCCAGACAACTTTATCTACAGAAGACGATGATGGCTACGAATTTGGAGCTGCAAGCAAGATGAATAATTCTTCAATTTTGGAAAATTTGGAGGATAAACTGAAACATCTGAGTGTTGAACAAGGTGAAGACTTAAGTGAAGTAATTAGAAGTTTTCCAAAAAAATTTTCAGATGTGCCTAGACGTACTGATCTGACCAAGCATGAAATCAAGATTCAAGAAGATGGAAAACCTTTCAAGCAAAGAGCCTATCGCTTATCACCGTATCATCGAGATGTTTTGAAGAAGGAAGTTGAGTATTTGCTGCAACATGGATTAGCAGAACCCAGTTCAAGTCACTTTAGTTCTCCATGTGTATTGGTGAAGAAACCAGATGGTTCCTTTAGGATGTGTACTGATTATAGGAAGCTGAATTCTATCAGTGTGGCTGATAATTATCCTTTGCCTCTTATAGATCGGTTACTTGATAATATTGGGCAAGCCAAGTTTGTTTACAAGATAGACTTGTTGAAAGGATATTATCAAATTCCCTTCGATGAGAATGCGAAGTTGCTGTCAGCTTTTATTACTCCATTTGGACTATATCAGTATACTGTTCTGCCGTTTGGTCTGCACCCGCAACATTTCAACGAGTGATGGATCAACTGTTAGGATCAATAGAAGGAGTAGGTGTGTACCTAGATGACATCGTGATTTACTCTACAACGTGGGAAGAACATCTGAAGATTTTGAGGAAAGTTTTCAAGAAACTACAAGAAGCAGGATTAACAGTCAACTTAGAGAAGAGTGAGTTTGGAAAGGCAACTGTACAGTATCTTGGGTTTGAAGTTGGGAAAGGCCTTCTTGCTCCAGTAAATGCTAATGTAGAAGGTATCCGTAAGGCTACCCCACCTACTACCAGGAAACAGCTACAGAGATTTTTAGGCAGGGCTGGTTTCTATCGTCGTTTTTGCCCAAATTTCTCAGCCGTAGTAGCTCCCCTGACAGACTTGACTAGTCCCAAAGCTAAGTTTATTTGGACTCCAGAGTGTCAAGAATCCTTTGAGAAGGTAAAAGCCATTTTAACTTCAAGACCAGTACTTCAAGCTCCAGACTTCAACAAGAAATTTGTTATACAAGTTGATGCGTCAGACTGTGGCGTTGGAGCTGTTCTACTTCAAGAAGATGAAAATAATATCTACCATCCTGTGTGTTTCATGTCTACAAAACTGAAAAAACATCAGTAAGTATATTCGACAATTGAGAAGGAAACTTTAGCCTTAATCACTGCATTGAAAAAATTTGAAGTATATGTGAATAGACCTAGGAATGAAGAAAATTTAGTGTTGTCTGATCACAATCCACTATCATTTATCCAGAAAATGAAAAACCATAATCAAAGACTGACCAGGTGGTCTTTGTGCCTGCAATAGTATAACTTATGTGTGCAGCACATCAGTGGCAAAAACAACGTAGTTGCTGATTATTTATCTTGTTGCGAATCGTTGGATTCAACACCATGATAAAAAATCTCCTGGGGGGAGGTATATTATATATTGCTACTTTCAAAATGCATGTTTCCCCTCTTTGAAATGTCACGTAGATTGTGCAACATTTTTTCAGATTCCTAGATAGCTTAGAATAGGATGTTTTAAATGTGTGTTCAGATTTCGTATTGCATGTTGTAAAAGAATATATATATAACGTAAAAAGAGAGAGATCTCCGTTTGCTTCCCTAATCTGTCAACAAGTGTGATAGCGAGCGAGCTGGAATCTTGCGTTGTTATCAAAACATGTCAATCTTAATTTATAGTTCAGCCTCCGTTTCGATCGGGTACGTGTCTTTCTTTTTTTTTCAACAGACTCGTCTTGTATGCGTATGTCTTTGTCAAGTCCCACGTGGGAATTGCTCATTTTCTTTATGAAGATTGCATCAGATTTCAAAGCTACTGGAAGCATTCGTGGCAAGAACGTTTTGTATCATATCTGCCCTCTTTAGTTTCCGTAAAGGAAGAAAATTTCATTACATTCTATCTTAGGACCTCGAGGCAGTCAGATCTCTCTCTCTCTCTCGCTCTCTCTCTCTCTCTCTCTCTCTCACTCGACATCGAGATTATATTAACGTAACGTAAATTGGTCACTCATAACTTGTGAGAATTTCATATTTGATATTTCTTAGAGTTTATTTAGTGTTATTTAATTTCTTTTGTGGAATCTGAAAAACATTATATCATAACGGCACCTGGTTTTTGTGAAATTGTGTAAGACAAGACTGAAGCAGAGAAAGAAGTTGGTATACCAAAAAGGTAAAGTGTTATATTTTTATTAGTTGCAACTAATAACTAAAAGTTAATGGGAAAAGTGTTTGGTTAACTAATGACTAATAATGGATAGGAATTGTGTTTAACTAATACCTAAAAGTTAATGGGAAAAGTGTTTGGTTAACTAATAACAGATGGTTGTGAAGGTTTGGTAAAAACTGTTGGTTACAGTGTTTTTGAGTGAAAAGATTTACACTTTTACACATTGCTGATTTTTTTGTGTTTGTGATTGTTCCATTGTTTGTGCACTATTTCATTTTCTTATTGAAGTGTGTCTTTTTATTTTATATTTTCATTTGCATTCACAATTTAATTGACTTCGTTATTTTCATTGCTTAATCATTGCACATTTAATTAAATTTAACACTCGTGAATTTATTTGCATTTACTTAGAATTCTTTTCAAGATTTATTGTTGTTTAGCACTTGTGAATTAATTTCAAATTTTCAATTATTGCCTAACACTTTTGAATTTTGATTGAATTAATTTTCTTGAATTTTGTGATAAATTAATTTTGATTTAATTTTACTTAATTTGATTCAAGAATTATTTAATCTTTACTTTGTTTTCGAGTAACAGTAATTTTCCCTGATATTGTGAATTTCACCTATAAATTTTGAATTTAATAATAAATTTTTGTTTTTAAAATTTTTATAAGTGTTTTCTTTATCTTACACCAGTATAAATATATATAATTATGATTATATTTATGTTAGGTAGAAACATAGAGTGGTAATTGATTTGCTTTCTTCAATTTATTTGAAGACTTAGAACCAGGGAAGTACTTAGACTTCTGAAATCAGGGAAATACTTAGACTTTTAAAGTTTGTTTTGAGTGAAGTGATGCCCTTTGATTAATTTAATTACTTACAAGATTACCTCACAACTGTTTTGATGAACTTAGTCTGATTTTCTGCAATACTGGTAAGTGTTAAGGGATCACTGTTGCCTTTAGAGTATTCAGTCGTTTAAACGTGTTATGAAGGTTCAGGTGACTGGCTTTTGGTGAGGTAATATTTGATGCATGGTAACCAGATACTTGGCACTTCGTAACAATATATATATATATATATATATATATATATATATATATATATATATATATATATATATATATATATATATAAAGGTTTTTTGCCACGAAGGAAAAAATGAAAAAGTGAGATAGCCTGAGTACTTTCGGTCCTGTTCGGACCCTTCACTGAAGGCAAACTGATTTTACAGAGAACAACATAGTCAAAAGAAGGCTTAATATCCAAAATGACACTACAAGATTAGCAATAAGGGCGATTTTCACTCTACAGAAAGGAGGAGCCGCCTGAGGGTAGCCAAACCTTGAAGGATACACGCAGTAAACAAGTGATTCTTCCAAAAAACAGTACATTTTGAACAAACACGGGAGCATATACAATTTAATATCAGGAATTTTACACAAATTTTCCCCCAAAAAATTATTATTAATGAAAAGACGAAAGAAAATATAAATATATACATATCGAGCAAGAGAAAGAGGGAGAGAGAATATCGAACCAGAGACCTTACCTTACAGACCTTACATCTTGTTCGGGTTGCCCCAGGTCCCTCAGTGTGAGGCACCTCTAATGTCTACCAGAGAGTTGCTAGTACATCTTCCGGTATATTTTGCATCTTCCAATCTTGGATGGTCTGGGATGCAGTTTAGATATTTGTCGAGCTTATTCTTAAACACATCTACGCTCACTCCTGATATATTCCTCAGATGAGCTGGCAACGCATTGAATAGACGCTGCATTATCGATGCTGGTGCGTAGTGGATTAATGTCCTGTGTGCTTTCCTTATTTTTCCTGGTATATTTTTGGGCACTATTAATCTACCTCTGCTTGCTCTTTCTGATATTTTTAGTTCCATGATATTTTCTGCTATTCCTTCTATCTGTTTCCATGCCTGAATTATCATGTAGCGTTCTTCTTCTTCCCTTTTCCAAGAACATATAAGTTTTAACGAATGTTTTTTGTTTGTAGTCTTTCCCAGTAGTCTAGGTCCTTAACTTCTTCTATTCTAGCTGTAAAGGACCTTTGTACACTCTCTATTTGTGCAAATATCCTTTTGATAGTGTGGGTACCATATCATATTGCATATTCAAGTGGACTACGAACATATGTTTTATAAAGCATAATCATGTGTTCAGCTTTTCTTGTTTTGAAGTGCCGTAACAACATTCCCATTTTGCTTTACATTTTGCCAACAGAGTTGCTATTTGATCATTGCATAACTGTTTCCTATTCATCATCACACCAAGGTCTTTAACTGCTTCCTTATTTGTGATGGTCTCATTATTAGGTCCCTTATATGCATATAGCTTTCTTTCTCTGTCTCCATAATTTATTGATTCAAATTTATCAGAGTTAAATACCATCCTATTTACCTCTGCCCAATCATATACTTTGTTAAGGTCTCTTTGTAGAGCGTTCCTATCTCATCACAAGTAATTTCTCTACCTTATTCTTGTGTCATCTGCGAAACTACTCACTACCGAATCCTTAACATTATTGTCTATGTCTTCAATCATAATAACAAACAGTATTGCAGCTAACAACAGTACCTTGCGGCACACCGGATATTACCTTGGCTTCATCCGATTTCTCGTCGTTTGCAATAACTATCTGTTTTCTGTTGTGTAAAAATTCTTTTAACCATCTTCCTACTTTATCCACGATATTGTGTTTTCTAATTTTCTTCGCTAATATATTATGGTCTACTTTATCAAAAGCTTTTGCAAAGTCTAAATAAACCACATCTGTTTCATTCCGCTTTTCATATTTTTGAATATGTTTTCACGGTGGACTAACAGTTGGGTTTGTGTACTTTTTCCGGGTACGAAACCATGTTGTCCTTTATTAAACAAATTATTTTTATTAAAAGGTTTCATAATATTTTTTCTTCATTACCCTTTCATACACTTTCATTATAGTGATGTTAGACACAGGCCTATAATTACTTGCCTCTAGTCTTGATCCACTTTTGAAAGTAGGGGTAATATACGCTAATTTGTGGCTCATCATTAATATCTTGCCTGTATCTACACTTTGTCTTAATAATATTGCAAGTGGCTTTGCGATAGAATGAACTACTTTCTTTAACAAAATAGCAGGAATTCCATCAGGCCCTGCAGCAGCTCCATTTTTAATTTCATTAATAGCCTGCACAATATCAGCTTCATTAATATCTATGTCAGCTAAATATTCACTATTTTCATCCCTTACTTCTATATCATTATCTTATTATCTATTCTAGGGGTGAATTCTCTCTTATATCGTTCTGCCAGTATGTTGCAAATTTCCTTTTTTTCATTCGTTAATCTCCCTTCAATTCTCAGAGGGCCTATTTCTATTCTTCTTTTATTCATCGTTCTTCGCATATGAGTATAATAGTTTGGGGTTTGCTTGATATTTAATAGGGTTTTTTCTTCCAAGTCCCGTTTTTCATTTTCTTTTGATTGTATAATCTTTTTTTCTGCATTTTCTATCTTACTTTTAGTTCTATAACTTTCCATGCATTTTTTTCTTTTGCAAGACCTTTTTCCACTTTCTGATTTTCTGGAACAAGATTCTTCTGTCTCTTGGTATGCATGAATGATGTTTACTTTTCTTCTTCGGTATATTTTTCCACTATTATCTCCAATATTTTATATAATATCTCCGTATTTACCCTTATGTCATCACTTACGAAAATGTTTATCCCAATCTTGTTTAATTCTTCATTAATTTCTGACCATTTTATATTTTTACTGTAGAAGTTGTATTTTCCATATCCTTTCCCACTTTTTCATTTCTTGCTTATCTCTATTTCACTTGCTTTGGAATGAACTGTTAATTCTATGACATTATGGTCTGAAATACTCGCATTATAAAACTATTATTTCTTTAACATAATTCATCTCGTTCACAAATACTAGGTCTAAAGTATTTTCTTTCTTGTTGGCAGGTGATTTATTTGTTGAATGTTGTATTCTAGTAGCATATCTAATAGCTTTTCAAATTGCCTCTTATCTTCTGCACTACTATTACTCTCTTTTTTTATATGTATAAGTACAACCACAATCTCCTATTCGTTCTTTCCATTCTACGAAAGGAAAGTTGAAGTCACCAGATAGGAGAATAGTCCAGTCCTTGTGATTTCTACATATATCATCCAATTTTTCAATTATTAAGTCAAACTCTTTAGTATTAGGAGGTCTATATATTACTATGTTCATCAATTTTTCAGATTCAAATTCTACCGCTATTAGTTCACATTCTGAGTTACTATATTTCTCATATATTTTTCCTTGTTTTTGTCTTTCCCATATATTGCGGTTCCCTTGATTCCTATTTTTTCTATCTGATCTATAAGTTTGGAACCCTTTTATTTGATCATCATTCCCAGTCTCTTGGGAATACCAGGTCACTTATATTCATTATATCTATTTTCTTTTCATTTTGGGTTAGTTCTTCTAAGTACTCTTATTTTTCTTTTTGAGTTACTCGTAACTAAACCCTGCGCATTCATCACTATGATGGTTTGCGGTTTTCTCCTTCATTTAATACTGATAGTAATAAGGATTTTCCCATGTCTCTCTCCTCTGTGGTATGTTGTTCTTTTTTTCATTTCCAGAAATTCTGACATTAAAAAATCCAACTTTTCCATAATATTTGATCTTCCCTTCATCATAATTTATTCATTTTTGTGTTCTACTCTGCAATTTTTCTCCGTTTCTGCAATATCCTCTTGCATAATAAATACAGTTTATTATCTCTTGAGTAGAATTTCGGAGCTGATGCTTTGAAATTCTTTGCTGACACTCTGCATATCTCATTGGTTGGTTTGCTTTTCTCTTTTACCTGATATTCTTGATTTCTCTCTTTATTTGTTTCTTTCTTATTTTGGATTTTATTACTTGGTTGGTTATTTATTTGATTATGATTCATGGCTACAGGGTGCATATATTTGCATTTTTTGTCGACTTACATCCTTTTCCTTCTTTTAGGTTTTTACATATTTTGGATGCAGATCTCTGCAATCATCCCCATATCCATCTAAGTATGCACATTTACCTATATTTCATAGTTTTGACATATCTTAGGATGTTTGTAGTAACATCTTTCTCCAAATCTGCAATTCCCTCTTTCAAAAGGTTGCAGATTTTGTCTTTCTTGTCTATTTTTCCTCTTTCCCGTCATTGTATAGATCTGGGTAGAGCCTCTTCGGGATTTGCTTTTCTGTTGTCACCCAATCGTAATTTATTTCTTCGTAGGTATGCTGCTTTATTGCCTCATATGTAGTATCAATGAGTATCTCTGCATCCATACTTTTATCTTGTTCTTTGTTTTCCTTATTTTTTTCTGTCATTTCATTTTTGTTACTTCTCTTCCGTTTTCCTCTTCTTCTTTTTCTTCTTCTTCTTCCTCTTCCTCTTCTTCTTCATCCTCAACTATTTGTACATTCAATCTTGATTTAATAACATTGTCTATCCATGATAGACATGTTGAACAAAAAATTCTTGTATCTTTCTCAAATCTTGTATTACCTCAGCACACTGTGGATGGGTCGGAATGTTGCATGCAGCACATTTTCTGATTAGGTTTTGGTTTTGGGGGGGGATTGACTATGCTATACCAAACCTTACACAGTTTGCATGCTTTTGGCATTCTTTCCTAATGCATCAATTAGTATATTCACAAGATTCACCTTATTCATTTTCTTTGTCGGAATATGTTGGTTTATGTATATTTTCTTTATGAGTCTCTTGACCACTTGGATTTTATTTGGAACTTCTTCAATTATTTTCAAGATGTTTTCATTAGATTTGTTCCAGTTTGAAGGATTATATCCTTCTAATATATCTATGAATGCTTTGTATCTTTTTGGTTAGGACTGTTGCTGATTTCATAGATGAGAAATGCCAGTTCCCTTCCTGCTACCTCATCGTATTGCGAATCTGCTAGACACGCCAAATTACGCCACCTTTTCCCGCAGTTGGAACTTACTGCCATCTTGTTCTGATTTATAGTATTACACTTGATAAACTAACTTAGAAGACGCTTTATCCTACTATTTTCACACTAATCTTATCACCGATAGTTCACGAACACTTCTAGATATTTCTCAAATTCTAGTCGTATGTTAAACTTGTGATATCTGTTGATTATTGTGACTTCACGCGGGTACGTCTCACCAAGCAAGATGGCTACTAGAGAGAGAGAGAGAGAGAGAGAGAGAGAGAGAGAGAGAGAGAGAGAGAGAGAGAGAGAGACAGAGAGAGAGAGAGACAGAGACAGAGAGACAGAGACAGAGACAGAGAGTAAGAGAGAAAGAAATAATAACTATATACATGTGGGACTAATTTATTAGTTGTTCATTTATTTTAAGGTCCTTCATAAACATCTTACAAATATATAGGTCCAAATGGTACATTCCCAGACTAAGATTTAGGTTGTTTTTATTAGTGATTTGTATAATTGCCGATTCCAGTAAATTTCTTGAAACATAATCATTAGATCTAGAAATTAATTGGGGTGATACCTCGGTAATTGCTAGATCTAATGATTATGTTTCAAGAAATTTACTGGAATCGGCAATTATACAAATCACTAATAAAAACAACCTAAATCTTAGTCTGGGAATGTACCATTTGGACCCATATATTTCTAAGATGTTTATGAAGGACCTTAAAATAAATGAACAACTAATAAATTAGTCCCTCGTGTATATAGTTATTATTTCTTTGTCTCTCTCTCTCTCTGTCTCTGTTTCTGTCTGTCTGTCTGTCTGTCTGTCTGTCTGTCTCTCTCTCTCTCTCTCTCTCTGGTTCGATATTCTCTCTCCCTCTTTCTCTTGCTCGATATATATATATATATATATATATATATATATATATATATATATATATATATATATATATATATATATATATATATATATATATATATATATTTATATTTTCTTTCGTCTTTTCATTATAATAATTAATTTGGAAAAATTTGTGTAAAATTCCTGATATTAAATTGTATATGCTCCCGTGTTTGTTCAAAATGTACTGTTTCTGCGAAGAATCACTTGTTTACTGCGTGTATCCTTCAAGGTTTGGCTACCCTCAGGCGGCTCCTCCTTTCTGTAGAGTGAAAAATCGCCCTTATTGCTAATCTTGTAGTGTCAGTTTGGATATTAAGCCTTCTTTTGACTATGTTGTTCTCAGTAAAATCAGTTTGCCTTCAGTAAAGGGTCCGAACAGGACCGAAAGTACTCGGCTATCTCACTTTTTTACTTTCTCCTTCATGGCAAAAAACCATTATTTATACAAAGCATCACGTTTTATATACTTCGTGATCAAGTTATTCATATATATATATATATATATATATATATATATATATATATATATATATATATATATATATATATATATATATATATATATATATATATATATATATATATATATATATTTCCTTTTCTTTTCTTTTCTTTTTTTAGGATTTCAAGGGGGGGTTGGTGTTAATGCTTTATTTTTTGTTTTTAAATACATCAGCAGAAGAAACCTAGTTTTCAGAACTTTTTCAGAGCCTTCTCTAGGATTTCTCTGATGATTATTAGCTTTCTATACATGCCAATATCTCGCTGTACTCAGTTGCTTTGTTACCTGTTTCCGCCAGCATCAGATCAAACAAAACTTCTTCTGCAAGTTGCACTAATGACGTGCGTGGCTGTAAGAATTCCTTGAGCAATAACCGAGAGAGAACACACGTACCTCCAGAAGAGCTGGAAAATAAATCCTTCCATTAGGAAGCTCCAAATTCTTGTGAAAGTTGATGTTGGGTAAAAGTGACATCAAAAGGGGAAACTGACATGAAAGCTTCAGAAGACGTATTTTAGGTGTCTGATGATACATTTGAAGAGGTGTCCTGGATTTCAGATGAAATATACATTTAATTTATACCAAAAATGCGTTCATTTCAAATATGTGTAATGAAGAAGGGGAGGAATATAAATCCTACTCAGGAAATGGAGATGCGACAATATTATACTTAACCCTATGGACCGCATATACTTTCCTTTGTTAAAAAAAATTATGCTTTGTTTTTTTAGACTTTTATAGGCCTGACAAAGGTCCCAGATAATTTTTCTTAATGTTTACAACAATTTATACAGTAATACAGTTATGTGACTAATTAGTCATGTTGGTCACTAGGGGAATGAAATGTACGATTAAATACAGTACCTAGATTTATTACTTTTTAGGAACATTGAAGCACAAGTTGCTGCTGTTAGATGGAATGAACAATAGCTTTATTACATAAACATAAATATATCTTTTTATGATAATATGAAACTTAAAAAAAAAAATTATGAAAGAAAAGGAAGTTCTTGATTTTTTCCCTATTCACTCTACATTAGAAAGTGTGAGGGATAAAGAAAGGGGGAGAGTCGTACTGTTTTAGGTATGAAACTGCAGAAAGCAGTTGTTTTTTTTTATTTAGGCACAAACTGACATTACATTTCATGCACCTGATGTTTGTACGACCCTTACAACCAAGTCGCTTGCAGTACAAACGAGGATCTTTTGCTTCAGGGAAGTGAAACCTCACATCCTTCTGTGGTCTGACCTGACCCATCTGTTGCCGCCTTTTCTTGTGTGGATCAGCTGTCTACTTAGATGAAGGTGGACGACCTCTTTTAGGCACATACTTTTCCGCCCTAATGAGTGACTCAGACACAGACATTCTGAAGGGCAGTAAGGAATGCTTTTTCTCCTGTGAAAGCCCTGCTGTCTCATAATCTCTTCTGTAGAGCAACCAAGCTTGATTAATGCACATGATAATCATATGAAAGATTAGTATATGGTAATATTTCTTTGATCTCACTGGAATTCTGTACAATGATAACAGACAGTCAGCCATGTCTACACCACCCATGTTCTTGTTGTACAATTTTACTATGTTCGGCTGTGGAATCTATAACTTTCCTCATTTTTTTGTCAAAACGTTGTGCAGTATGAGTTGGTTGGCTGTCAGCAAAGGTGGAGAGCAAGGTCACTCTTTTATTATCAAGCCATTTGACTGCTGTTAACTCACTGCCATCACCAGATGACTTCCATTCCTAAAATGTGCCTCTACCTTTCTTCTTTAGGACAGTATCTGATACTAACTTTAGCCCTGGAAGCCGACATGGCCTTACCGTTCCACAGCACCAGATACCTCTTTCAGCCAGGTGTTTTATAAGTGGAACAGATGTAAACCAATTGTCAAAATAGAAAGGGGGATTCCTGTTACTTTGTATTGTCCCAGCCAAGTGCAAGACTATGTTTGAAGATGCACCAAGGGCTGGAATACCTTCTTTATTCACAGGCTGAATGGCTCCTGTATAAGGAATGAAATCAAGCATAAGATCCCCGCGTCTGCACGTACAGAGAGCTTGAATCCCCACAGAATATTGGTGCTCTTTGAGACGTTGGGAAAGAGATTTACCGGTCTGTCCGTAATAGACTTGATCACACTTTTTGCAAGGAATTTCATATATGTAGCCTGGAAGATCTTTAGGAGACTTTTTTATTACTAAACTTTTGAGATTAATATTACTGAAAACAACATTTATGTTAAAAACCTTTAAAATTCTAGGAATATCCAAAAGCCTTTCATCATAGGGTAATTTTAGAATGTTATACTCACTAAACTCAAGTTTGTCATTAGTTGAATAGAATGTTTTTCTAGCTCTTTTCCATGCCACATCTACCAAAGCCCTTGGGTATTTCAGTTTCAATGCAATATCATAAATAGTTTTAATCTCAGCGTCAATAAACTGCGGGCTACAGACATGTAAAGCCCTAAGGAACATTCCAGAAAAAAGAGAGAATTTAACATTTAGATGGTGATTGGAGTAGTAATGAACAAAAGAGTCAATGTTAGTTGATTTCCGAAAGACTGAAAAGCTGAAATTTCTATCATTTCTATGGACAGTTACATCAAGATAATTCAAATTACAATATCTTTCTTCCTCTACAGTAAATTTTATAGAAGGGACTAAATTATTGAGATTATTAAGGAATTCCTGGGGATTTTCGTTAACTGGCCAAATAAAGAAAATATCCACATATCTAAACCATGTAACTTTTTGGGGTAAAATTCTTGGTAAGAGTTTTGTCTCAAAAAATTCCGTGTAAATATTGCTAAGGACAGGAAATAAGGGATTACCCATAGCCATGCCAAAGTTTTGTACAAAAAATTCTCCATTAAAACAAAATTTACTATCTTTGATACATAACCTTATGAGACTAATGAGGTTTGCTACAGTAAAGGGAATGTCATGACGTTCTAATTCATCCTCCAAATATTCAAGTAAATCATCTACTTTTATTTACAAATGTGCCTGTAGATGAGAGAAGTGAGCACCTTGTCAGATGGGAATGTTCTAAGAAAGATCGCCGGTTGTCTCCTGGCTTTATAACCTCGCTCACAGCTCTCTGTTCCCACATGTGTCTTGCACAAGGTCAGTCACTTTCTTCTTCCACTGTAAGCCGCCACCCAACCCACTGTACAATCTTAATCATGGGGCCCTACTGCATTCCTGCAGGGATTAATTTCAAAAGCAGTCAATAGGAAGGGAGAAGAGAGATTCAAAGAGGACATAGGCTTGTGAAAAGGGGAAACTGAACAAATGTCTAAATTTCCTTCTAAAATTTTGCCTTGGTTCTGGCTTAAATCCTGAAAAGTTAAGTATATCTTAGTTTTACCAGACCACTGAGCTGATTAAACGCTCTCCTAGGGCTGGCCCAAAGGATTTGATATTTTTATGTAGCTAGGAACCAATTGGTTACCTAGCAACAGGACCTAGACCTTATTTTGGGATCCAAACCACTTTATATCGAGAAATTAATTTCTATCACCAGAAAGAAATTGAATAATTGAACTTCGGACCACTGGATTGGTAACTGAGCACGGAATCCGCTCAACCAAAAAAAAAAAAAAAAAAACGAAAAGAACTGCTTAAATCCTTTTTAAATATTTTATATAATATATATATATATATATATTAATAATATATATATATATATATATTATATATATATATATATAAATATATATGATGTTAAATATATTATATATATTTATATATATATATTATACTATATATGTATATAATATATAATAAACATATATTATTATATAATATTACTATTATTATCTAGCTATATATATATAAGAATATAATAATATATATCGTATATATTATATTATATATATATGTATATAATATTAATAATAATAGTATATTATAGATATATATATATAATATATATAAATATATATTTATATATATATATAGATATAGTATATAACTAGAGAGATAGCAGATTATAGTAAGTAGATATGAGATATATTAGATAATTATATTAGAGATAAAGAAGATAGATCGATAGAGACTAGAGAGATTAAGAGATATATAGATATAATATAGATCTATATATAATATAATATATAATATATACAGAGGGAATATTAATTTATATATATATAT
Source organism: Macrobrachium nipponense (assembly GCF_015104395.2). Lineage (NCBI taxonomy): Eukaryota > Metazoa > Arthropoda > Malacostraca > Decapoda > Palaemonidae > Macrobrachium > Macrobrachium nipponense. The sequence goes on along the minus strand of NC_061088.1, from coordinate 47,245,615 downwards.
AGATATATCTTATGTAGATTATATAGAATATATATTATTAGATAAGAGAGTATAAATTTTAGGATTATATTTATATATATAATATATATATATTATATAATCTATTATAGTATATATATAGATATATATATGATATAATATATATATATATATATTAGAATATATAATATATAATTATATATATATATAGATATATATAACATCTTATATATATTATATATATTAATATATAGAATAGATATATATTTATAATATATATATATAATATATATAATAGATATATATATATGATATATATTATATTAATATATATATTATATATATTATAAATATATATATATATATAATAGGTTATAATTAATATATATATATACTATATTATATTATATTATTATATATATATAATATATAGATGATATTACTATATTACTCCCCAACCTAAATTCCTACATTGCAGTATCACCACAGATATTATTAATTCAGGAATCCCAATACGTTGAATATTATGATCAAAATAACTAATCATCATAAAGGAAAGTTAAGACTATCATTCAAGAATTCTTTTATTGAAAAGAAACCAAAGTAAATTAAATAATAATCTATATAACCAATACAAAGAGAGCTATGAAAGAGGTGATGGCATATACCAGGCTTCAAGGTCGAAACGAAGGAGTCATACTATATACAAGTGATTAGGCAGAAGACGACTAATGACGGCCGCGGTAGTACTAATATTTATTTTACCAATTTTTGTTAAAAGCAATTGGCCGAACGACCGGTTCAATACCGGAAGAAGTTTCGGTTAAGGGGTAACAGGATCTTTCATTATCCTTGTAACTGAAAATCGCTTTAGTTCGGTTTAGTGCCACGTAAAGGGACAAATTGCATTTTAATCCCGAAAATTGTATTGGGAGGCAGCAAAAAACGATTGAAACCCCTAAGGAGAATATTATAATTATATACTTAATATATTATTATATTATATATATATAGATATAATATAAGCAGATATTATATAATATAAATAATATATATGATATATATATATAGATTTATATATTATATAAATATTTATAGATTCATATATATATATATTATATATATAATTATTTTTCATTAAAAGCAAATTGCTTTTAGTGGCAATCAATAGTCTTCTTGCAGTATCCTTTATACTATCAAGATAACTTAATTGATTGACACTAAAGGAGCTAAATTGCTTTTAACGATACATTAAAGATTGTAGAGAGAAGAACGAAAAGAAACTGATGAAGAAGAGTAGAGAGGAGATTAAGAGATAAGAGGAATTAATCTAGAAGGAGATAGAGAGAGAGAAGATAGATATAATATATATATAATATATTATAATATAAGATATATAATAAATAATATATTCATATTATATATATAGTTATATTATATTCTATTATATATTAACTATAGATATATCTATATATATATTAGATATATATATATATTATATATATATAGTTAGATAGAATAGATTAGATAATATATATATTATATATATATAGAGAGAGAGAGAGAGAGAGAGAAGAGAGAGAGAGAGAGAGAGAGAAGATAGATTATATATATATATATATTTATAAGATATTATATAATATAAACCGAGATTATTATGAATTGATATTCGATAGAGAATAGATAGTAGATAAGTATGAGAGAATAGCTAGGATAGTAAGATAGATATATTAGATCGATATAGAGATTATATATGATATAGTTATGGATATACAGATATTATGATATAGAGTATAGATTAATATATATATATCATAGATATTATATAGTAGAGATATAGATTATATATAGATAGTTATAGATTATATAGATATATATAATTAATATATATAATAGATATATATATATATTATAATACTATATATATAGATAGATATGATACTATATATACTGACGATCGAGTTTATTAGTTATTAGAGGTAAATTATAATTATATATATATGATCTATAGATATATATATATAGAGAGATATATAAATAGCTTATAGATTATAGATTAGAATATATATAATAATATATAGATATATAGAGATATATAGTATAAGAGATATATAGATATATAGATATAGAGATAGAATAGAATAGATCGATATAATAGAATAGATATATCATATTAGATATTATTATTAGAGATATTATATAATATATAGATTAGACGCCTAGAGAAGAATAGTGAAGAGATTATATAGTATAATATATTATATATTATATAGATAATAGCTATATAGAGATTCTATATATATACCTATATATATATATAAATTTATATATATTATATATAATATATATATATATACTAGTATATATATAATTATTATATTAATTTATATATATTAATTATATATATATTATATAGTATATATTATATTTATATATATATATATATTATATATATTAACTATAATATATATATATATACGATAATTATTATTTTATATATATATATATATATTATTATATATATTATTATAGTAATAATATATAGAGTATAATATTAATAGTATTAAATATATTATATAATAATATATATATATATTATTTACATAAACCCACCACATTTTTAATATTATATATATAAGACTATAATAAATATATATATTATTATAATTAATATAATATTATATAATTATATATATTATTATTATATAATACATACATATACATACATATAATTAATATATATTATATATTTATAGATATATATTTATTATATCCTATATATATAATAATATACATATATAGTATATCATATAATATATATATATAATATATATATATAAATATATATTATAATATATTATAAAGGAAGGACAAGCCAGTTTCTTCGATGGTTGAGCGGAATTTCATGCTCCGTTACCAATTCCAAGGTGGGTCCGAAGTTCAATTCCTCAGCTCGGCGGCCAATATGGAAACCAGAAAAAT
>NC_061088.1:47197473-47232154 GCF_015104395.2 Macrobrachium nipponense | reverse complement strand
CCAGATATCCTTAGATAAAGAAAGCACACCTTACACTGCTTTCAGCCCATCCAGGGGACACTATGAATTCTTGCGTATGCCTTTTGGCTTACGTTGCGCCCCAATCACCTTCACCAGAATGATTAATATAGTGTTTGGTGACTTCCTGGGAGTAACTTATCGTGCCTATATAGACGATCTTGTAATTTTTTCTAATACCTTAGAATATCACTTGCATAAACTTGAACTGGTTCTCCAGAGACTAAGACAACATAACTTAAGAGTAAAAATTTTCAAGTGCGAGTTCTTTAAGACTGAACTAGTCTATTTAGGCTTTACGGTCTCTCATCAAGGTCTTAAGGTAGTCCATGATAAGGTATTTGCTATCTGTAACTTCCGTTACCTACTAACATTACGGTGTAAGTAGGGGAAAAAACCCCATTGTCCCTCAACCCCACAGTGCTACTCCCCAGGTAACCTAACCTAACCCCATTGTCCTTCAACACCTAGGTGCTAATCCCCAGGTAGCCCAACCTAACCTAACCCGAAACCTAACATAACCTAAGCTAACCTACCCAATCCTAACCTAACCTAACCCAACCTAACCTAATGTAACCTAACCCTAACCCCAAAATTCCTCCTACTCTATGGGAGGTAAAAACCCTGATTTTTTAAAAGTCAATAGGGAACTCTGAAAATTAACTTAACAAAACCCATTTCAGTCTTAATCAGTTATGATATGTGTATATAGATGCATAATACTCAATGCGTAAAGAGGTTAAATGGAAAATCAGATCCCCAGGTAGCCAAACCTAACCTAACCTACCCAACCCTAACCTGACCTAACCCCAAAACTCCTCATACTCTATGGGAGGTAAAAAACCCTGATTTCAACCCTAACCCCAAAACTCTTCATACTCTATGGGAGGTAAAAACCCTGATTTCAACCCTAACCCCAAATTTCCTCATACTCTATGGGAGGTAAAAACCCTGATTTCAGCCTCACCCCGAATTCGACCGACCCCCCCCCCCCCCCCCCCCCCCCCCCATGTTTTAAAACTTGAAATGAAAAGTTCCAACATGTCCCCAGAATTCACTCCCAAATGCAAATTTTTTTAAGTCAATAGGGAACTATGAAAATTAACTTAACAAAACCCATTTCAGTCTTAATCATTTATGGTATGTGCATAAAGATGCATAATATTCCATATGTAAAGAGGTTAAATGGAAAATCAGATTACATAGAGAATTGTTATTATTTTTGTAACAAAAGTCATACAGAAATACAAGTTGTATCATGTAAAGCTGTATCATTTTCCCAACATGTTAATAAAGTACCCACGCACCCGCCATTTTCTTTTTCACGTGTCCCACCTTCTTCATACCACTACCGCCACTTTTCAATGCAATGTGTCATGCTTCTATTTGTTTTTTAATAACTGCATTCCTTAACATCCAATCTTTAACCCCTGACATCTCAATTAAGTGGTGATAATTGGAAATATTATCAATGTTGGTTTTTTTACTCCCTTGAAGTTCTCGAGCGATTTGTAAAATATTATAACCTGCCAGTGGATGAGCTAAATACCCTTCTTCATTCCATTCAATCAAGCTAGAATTATGTAAGTGTTTAACAAAAGCTGTAACATACGACTTTTGAGGTTTTTCAAATAATATTGGAATAATACCTGTTAAATCAGGATTGCTTCTTTTGCGGCTAATATCCCCTTTAACTGTTTTCAACGTAATCGGAGCATCATTATCCCCTCCTCCCTATCTACATCTACCACCCCGCCCGACGCTATGAGTCATTGAAGACGGTCCCTTTTATCCCAAATGTAGCTGCATTCCTTAACATCCTATCTTTAACCCCTGCCATCTTCACATACGGTTAATACCCGTTTCACACCTCGATATCTGAACCGTGGCATCAACGGCTGAGCGCAATTTATGGGTGTACTGCCCTACGGTGACTTACTCACACCACAGGTCACCCATACATACATACCCGGTTTGTAAACCATGGCAGAGATTTGCAAACCCTTTTCAAATACGATTAATACCCTTAGACTCTGCATTATAAATAAAGCCAACTGAAGGATATCGTTCTACGTGCACCATACCTTTTGTCTTGGCTGGAACGTCCACCGTCACTTTCCAGTAAGTATCATCTTAACCACTTTTTTTTTTTTTTTTTTAACCTGTAGCGAATATTAAATGGTAAAAAGCAAGAAGATTCACCTGTATATCGAATAAGTGTTCATATAAAAAATAATGCCCCAGTTGGAAGAAGAAAATATTACAGTCATTATTACACTCTTTCAGATATGGGTAATAGCACAAGTAGTGAATTATCCGCCGATGAAGTACCCACCCAGGTCAGGCAACATTACTACCACGGTGTCGGGGGCCCCAACTCAATTATTAGGAAGGTTAAAACGGGTCAAGATCGTGAAGAGGATGCAACAACTCCCACTGGAGACCCTCAACAATGCAATCCTGTACATGCTTCATCGGATATTCCTGCTTCACCAGCACCGCTGCCGCCACCGCTCATGACTGAGAATGAACAAGTGTCACAACCCGTCACGGATGAACCACCTGGTCAAGGTATGTAAGTCCGACGCGATGTATTTATTTAATAATAGTTCCCGAGTCCATAGAAACGTGCACTCTTTTTCCCCGTTTTCCTGTTTTCTTGTTTCAAATACATTTGCAAACGTATAAAAAAATCAATGGATAGGGTAAAAAATATGTGTATATTCATTCACAACGATTTATTTACCACATAAAAGACAGTGACAAATTTGCATAAATCTAATACATTAATCATCGTTAGACTGCCTCATCACGCATCCCAATATAATGTCTAAGTGTATCCTTATGATAACTCGAATATTTCGAAACGTTTCTAAGAGAAAACGATGAAGACCTCCTAGTTTACCGTTTCCATTCACAGAGGATCGATTCTCACATGTCATCCTGAAATAAGTCAAAATGTGATATGATTTGAGGGTTGATATATATACATATATACAATATATTATTGATATAATGTGAATGAGGTAATATAAAAAAAACAAAAGAAAAACGCAGTTATCTTGGTTTTTTAAGATGCGAAGACATTCCTTGTGTGTAATGGCACGCTTACCCCCTGATCTCCAGTGTGAACATTTAAACTTTTTCAAATATTTAACATAATATTCCGTTATCCATTTATCGTTACCTCCTAAACGAGTGAATGAGAATACATTTTGTATTAAAGACAATACTTTTTTCGCGCCGCGGTGACTCACGCAATTAACAAAAAATGTAACATAAAGACCACATTTGAACGATTTATCCGGTTGTTACTGTCTTATTATTCGATAGATGCTATAGTCAGGATGTGCATATATAAATATAGAGAAGTCATTCGAATAAACTTTTCGATTTATACCGTAACTATCGAAAAAGAAGATTATATTTCTAGGTGATTTTTCCACGTAAAAACATACCCAATGACCGATAATATTAACATTGGTGGATGAAGATAATGCAATAGATATAAAAACTAAAGGTTTAATTCTATTTTTTGGTAGGGTAAATAATCCTACTTCATCCGAAGCGAACACACCTAAATATTTACCGTGATCACCGAGTGAACCTTTTAAACTTATTTCAATTTCTTTCGTATCCAGTCCATTTAACCTCTAGCATCACACTGAATAACCCTATCCGAATCCACCGTTAAAATACCCTTCGTATCCCCGAAAAGTAAAATAACACAGGGGTTCGGAGTGCCCGTACCCAACCTGATCGATATTCGCAGGTTTGCCGAAATTTCCATGGGCATTGAATCTTCAAAATCTTCCACTACAAAATTAAAACAGTAAATAGCTCTACCATTTTTAAAACTATAATTTTCTGTGTCTCGTGAAATAATTGCGCGATGGTATTAAGGAAACTACATTGAATATTATATACAGTATTCCCATTACCAGTAATATGTATATTATTTAAATCGAAAGATTGAAAATATAGACTATTAGCCGCGTACTTACCTGAAAAAGTTTGCATATCAATCATGGACAATGTGATTTTTTCGGGTTTACAACTGTTAAAATGTTGATCAATTAAAATCGAATTTTCATTTTGTCCAATAACGTATGTTTTAAATAAAGCCTTATTAAATGTATATTGTATAGGATTAACTGTTAAAGCCTCATTTAAAGCCGAGATGGCGTTATAATGCGGGGTAACTCCATCGATCCATAATTTAGGTTTTTATATATTTATCTCAATTAAATACCCATCGGTATGGGCACCCAACACCCAGTTATTATTTACTAATTCGAGTCTAAGCCTCAGGTCAATTGAATCCAGTAAATACATGTCTATAGTCGCTATATCCAAAAGTAGTGGAAAATATGTATGCACGCCCTGCGTTTTAATGCTGATCATAACCCGTGACTCCCACCTGCTGGTTTGAGCGAATGTATTGGGCGTAAATTGATGAGTTACTCCATGTGTTACATGATAATCATCATATAAAAACCCTGCCCGACCGGTGGTAGGTAATGCTGAGTGCTTTATCATTTTAAGCATTTTGATATAAGATTGATATTTAAATACCGGGCAGGATTCCACCAACTTTTCGTTCAGGAAAATAGAAGAAGATTTAAATAATGTATTACATATTCCACTAACGAGGGCCACGTGCATATCATCCCTAGTTGCGTGCCACCTCTATGTAATATGATATGTAATTCTAAAGCTATACTTGACAAATCTAAGAAAGAACCTGCCACCCCATTAACGCGAAATTCGATATATTGATCGGTTAGAATTTGATTTACGGAAATATTGCTAGGTGTAAAATCCAGTCTTTCCTTCGAATTAATTGAAGTTTCAATAATTCTACGTCTATTAACATCTGGGAATGATTCTGATATACCCACAATATACAAAGAAATAGGAACCTGATTACTGGTTCCGGGTACGTTAGGAACTACACTAGCCATATTTTGTGTTTATATATAATTTTAGATAAAGGGTAGAACGTGTGCGTACGCACCGATTGTCAATTGATGAACGAGTTACAAAAGATCGTACACGTCCTTATTATATTTACTTCTGGATTTAAAGCCTGTACTCTTCCTCTTCCTTCGTTTTTTTCTTTCCTCCCACACTCAACCGTCTAACTAATCGTTTAACTGTTTTTCTTCGTTTCCTCTGTCTTCTTCCGGTACCACTTAAAATTCATTGTCCAGTAGTTATGAGGGCTCTTATACCATTTCGTTTTATGGATTCTTTTAAAGGTAAACCATCGTTTACCATATCAGATAACACAGATCTACCGAATTCTTTAACTGAAGGTTTTGCAACATTAAATAGAAAAGGAAGCACTTTACGTGCGATACCACTTATAGCAGAAAATAGACCACTACCTCTTCTATGCCCGGGATAGAAAACGGAAATATCCTCAAACATCGGCCCCATTCTTGAATATCACTCTCGTTATATCTTTTACACTACTTTTATACTCTTTGAAAATAATTTAAGTAGAGCTTCATTCACACGTTCCAGTGACTCGAGGGTGTGATCACAAATAAGGAATGTCAAGGGTGAACAATGAATTATATACATATCTACCCATCTATTTATACACACCTACACATCTACTTTTATCAAGGTTTTATACGGAGCAGGCAGGTAACACTCGAGTCTTTAGTGAAATGTAAAAGATGTCCATTTTTGATCCGTGATAATAATTGAAATCTGGTCCAAGATGTTCGTGTTCAACAATTTGTAGACTGTATTACGTATTCCTTCTCCTCTACCACTTTCTAAAGTAAAACAGTCCAATATATTGACTAGTCTCCCACCAAAAATCGTCAGTTGAACTATATCAGTATACACTTATATATAATCTACCCTGTAATTATCAGGTAAGGAATCAATGGAAACGTATTCATTCATTTCATGCCCTCCATACATTTCATAACCGGTATTAATTTGAAAACCTAATAATTTCGCATGTTATCCACTAAAATTGACATATATACTTTTAACGTCCCCGGTTCTCAGTTTCCTTCTCTTGATATGTGGTATAGTAATTCTTCTTAAATCTTCCTCCCAATGAAATATACCGTTACTATTGAAATAATTTACGAAATTATCGCTGTAATAAACTTTCAAATAATCATAAACATCCTTATTAATAGCTCTCACAAGTCTCTTCATGTCCCCCGCTAACATTGCTATTCTCGGTCTATACAAATATTTGCACATATCACTTTTATGACTCTCTGTAATAAATTCGGGAGTGAATAAATCATCTTTTGATAATATAGCGTAATAAGTTCACGGGAAAATGATCGAGGCTAAACCTACTTCATATTCAACCCCGTTAGGTAATAATATAGGTGTAGGTAATCTATTTGCAAATTTTGATGGTGAATTTAAGGTGTACGTGTCCAAACATCCGAGACTGCTCAAATATATGGTTTATTCACCAGCCATGTCAGTCAAATACTACGGGAGGTATATGTGTAGGGGCTGGACCATTGGTTATTAAGACCTGCGATGTTATACGCAAGTATCTGTTTGTATACTTCCCATCCTCGTCGGAGTATCATTGATTGTGATGATAATTTCTAAACTTCGTCGGTATCTTCTTTGGGTATAAAGGCGAAGATGTTTCAAACTCATGTTGGCAAACTTAACAATATATTTGCGAAACTACATCTCTTGAGTAGAGGCAAGAAATGGTTCAGAGAACTTGATTCTAAGAGAGGAAGTAGAGTTCTGAGTTACAATGCATTTACAAAATCATAAGAGAGCAAACCTTAGCTCAGCATACTAACATACAGACAGACGAACATAAGAGAGGAAGTCACATAGTCGTCTGTGGGTTATAGGTCAACATGTTCTGAAGTGAAAGCACTGTGGCCTGTTTTACACAACAATGGATTTGATGACCGCAGGCGAATGCAAACCAGGACGCTGATACAACACGCCAGGGCTTAACCTGCATTCTTTTATCAGTCCCTATCACACTCCTTGCTATCTCATGTGGTTTTAGTTTTTAGCGCTATCAATTCTGTATATCGAGTCAAGGCATCTATTAACACTAAGAGGTGCTTATTTCATTGGTCAGACTCGTAACCAGGCTGACAGATGTCTTAGTGTGTCCTTTGTTGTCATGACAAATGTGACAATTAGTTATGTGTTTTTTTTTATATCTGTAAGCATTGTAAGCCAATAAAATAGTGATTTGGCTCTCTGTGACATGATAGAGAACCCTGGATGACCATGTAATGGATTGGAATGCAACCTATTTTAAGACGATTGGTATAAGCGAGATTGGTACCACTACATGGTCGTTAGTCACCTGCAGGGTGCTTTGGGTTTTCCTTGTCACGGACCTACACAGAATGTATATAATTCTGCTGTGTATACTTCACATATTCCTTTTCTTGAGGATTCCCGTCCAAAGCATCTATTATTTTCTTTAACTGCTGATCTTTTCTTTGTTCAGTCTGTACTAGTTCAGCTCTCCAACCTGGGTCTTCCTGTTCCTATACAGTTTTAACAATAGGCACGGATGTTGATATATTTACTAGTTCAGCCAATGGTTCCATACAAGATGGCACGGGGTTGCGTGATAGTGCGTCGGCAATGATATTTGCTTTCACAGGTAGATATCCTATCCTTGCACCAAAGTCCGTAATGATCATATGCCACCGAGTTCTTTTGGGAATGGGACTAAAGCCTTTGAAGAAGTCGGTGAGGGGCTTATGGATAGCCGTATATTATGAACTTAAAATGTACTAGTGAGTTAACAATAGCTAGCCCTTCCTTGTTTATTACTGCATATTTACTTTCAGAAGGCCTCAGTTTACGTGGATAAAAAACTATAGGGAAGAACTGTTTATCATATTACTGAAACAGTACCCCTCCTATCCCTTGGGCTGTGGGGTCAGTTGTGATCAAGAATTCCTTACTGAAGTCAGGGAATTTTAAGATAGGTGAACTGCATAATTCCCCTTTCAAGGTATCGAATGCCTGTTGATGCTTTTCAGACCATATAAAATCTACGCCCTTCCTCATAAGATCGGTTAGAGGAGTGGCTATAATTGAATAATTGCGTATAAAACGCTGGTAGTATCCACTACAGCCTAAAAATAGCTGTATTCCCTTGACGTTAGTAGGTATCGGAAAGTTACGGATAGCCAACTTCCCTAAGACCTTGACTAGACACCGTAAAGCCTAAACAGACGAGTTCTGTTTTAAAAAACTCACACTTAGTTATAGGCATGTAGGGTATCCCCTAACAAGTCTCTGAACACTATATTAATCATTCTGGTGAATGTGATTGGGGCGCAATGTAAACCAAAAGGCATACATAAAAATTCATAATGTCCCCTGGCTGTGCTGAAGGCGGTGTATAGGATACTCTCTTTTTCTAAGGGTATCGGGTGAAAGCCTTAAGTAGTCCAAACTGGTGAAATATTTGTTCTGTCCTAACAAAGATAAAATATCGTCAGTACGTGGCACTGGGAATCAATCGGGAATCGTTTCCTCATTTAAGCGATGGAAATCTACGCAAATACGCCATGTCCGATCTTTTTTCGGTACAACGATTAAGGGGAAATAATAAGGGCTGTTTGATTTCCTAATGACTCCTTCTTCTAACATTTTACCTACTTCATCATTGATCTCATTTTGTAATTTCAGAGGGAGTCATAAGGTACATAAATAACTTTATGCTTGTCTTTTAGCCGTTTTTGGTGTTCAATGACATCCATTTTTCCCAGAGATCCCTCGGTAGTGGAGAAAACATCATAATATTTAGCTAAAAGATCAAAAAATTTCTGCTGAATCTCCTCTTCTTGAATGGCTTTATTAATTTTACTTTTGATAGATTGTAAGAGGGATTCATCCACAACAGGTTGAGCATGATTAATTTCAGCAACAGTAAGAATGTGATACTTATAAACTTCCATACCCACGATGTGTTGATTTTAGTGGATCACTAGATTGGTATTCAAATGGTTACAGACTTCAATGTTAACTTGTTGCTGTGAATCAACAGTGTAAGGTGCTTGTGTTGCGGACAGTCCACTAATTTTCAGAGTGTCGGAAAGGATTAACATTTTAGATCCCGGCTAGGTCTTCTTTACACGCACTAATATATTCAAAGGTATGTTTGGCTTGAGAGTTTGTGTGCAATCTGCTATTATGGGTGTGCAAGAATTCTGTTGGGTCAATTGAACAATGTCATGATTCATGAGACAAGTGATTGGTTCCTCAATGTACGTTACTGTTTAATTGTTTGTCTCTTTTTTGTCCAAAACTGATTTTAAGGTGTTAGAAGATTTATAGAATTTTCCTTTGATATACACGCCGTGTTTGGCAGGGGCTAAGGTAATGTTTTGAATGCCCATAGACAGGTATCCTATAATTACAGCTGGATACATATCAATGTTTTGTACAACTATGAAGGTATCGGTAAGCGTGTGCTTACCCACCTTGTACTGAATCTGAGTTACACCTACTACACTTAATTCATTATTATCGATACCCGAAAGTCGTACTCCGGACTTCTCAATAGGGAAGTTCAAACCACATATGTTGAGTCCGTAAATCCATGATATTACGTAGACTACCGGAATAAAAAAACAGTGTGAAGGGTCGGTGTTCTAAATTTACGGCATGCAAGGTAGGACGTAATTCATCATTACTGATAATAGCATGTTTACGGTGAAAGTCTACGAGGACCTGCACTGATTTTTTGGATTTGGTCGTGTGGTTCATAGGAAAATTCTGGGTCTTGCATAGGTCTTGTAGGTGATTAAATTTTTTATTTGATTCAAAAGATGTTGATATGAATGATCCAACATCACTCTCTCCCCGCTGGAGTTAATTACGTGGTATTTGGTTTGCTTTGCACACTCAGAAAATTTGACTGACTCTGTGTGTTTTGGTTAGACGGCCCAGGAACAGAATTTCCTGAAGCACGATTTGTTTGTTTCTGATTTTGAGCAGAGTTACTGTTTACCTGTTTCTTTTTATAGTAATGAGGATTCTTCTTATTATTATCATTGGCAACATTTTGTGTGTTTTTAGCATTATTTTGCTGTTGGTTACGTGAGAAGCAACGAGCGTAAGAATGACTGGAGCTGTTATGAAGTGAACAATAACGCGTTCGGCAGTCTGCAATCATATGCCCCGCGTGCTTACAATTAAAACAAGTTACCCCTGCTGCGTTATTATTGACTATATTTACTTGCTGTGGTTTACTTTCATTCTTTGCAAAAACTTGAGTAAGCAAGGGGTCCAGATCTGTGCACTAAGACATATGTTTCTTAATTTGTTTATATATGTCTAGCTCCGTACTGTCGGGTGATAGCTTCTTGTCAAAACAGGGTACCAAGGCTTCCGGCAACATAACTGTCAAGCAGGTGAGCCTGATAAAATCTTTCACACCATGTTCCTTCCCGTAACCCAAGTGGACTTAAGCAAACTATACCGATTATCATTCAGCTGGTCAGCAATAAGTGCCTCCCTCTCTACAATGTTAAGTTAAGTCATAGAGACCAGATTAATGATGTTCCTCAAAGCTAAAACTACATCCAAGGCTTCTTCACCGCCATATATCGCCCATAATCTAATTTCAAATTCATCCCATGTATCCGCCTTATGGAAAGAGACTCCTCTCAGGTACGAACCTGTATCTCCTTTAGCAAAGTCAATGAAACTTTTAGCTTCCTTAATTGTAAGGATGGGTCAGTGATGCATTTTGCTTTTAAATGAGCATCCACTGACGAGATACAAGATTTGACGCCTTGAGGCAAGAACCCGTTAACCCGGCCTTGAAAAGGAGCAATTGCCGACCTAGTGCTGACTAAGGTTACCACTGGATTGTTGGGTGCGGGGTTACTGGGTGCAGAGGTGGCCATCGTGACTTTTGGTTTTTTCCTATCACTACGGTTCCTAGCGATCCTATCGAAATATCTATATGAATACACTCGTCCACTGCGTAAACGCATATGCAATATAAGATAAGAAAAAAATGTGTTACAGATAACAGTGTCCCCCAAAATTATGAGATTAAACACAGATAATGTGATAAAGAAATTTCCGGAGAACTTCTGGAAGAAGAAAAAAAAAATAGCAACAAAGATAAAAAGGCCTGCAGGGCGAGAATCTGCAGTTGAGGATAAATTCCTGCAAGAAAGGAAGATTAAGAATAACGTATAACGTACCCCAGGAATATTGGACGATCGATCTGTGTATGAAGAACACCCAAAGTCACACACCAAATGAATAATAAGTTGTACTTAGCTTGATATATAAGAGGAAGGTCTTGGTGTTTTGATGACGTCACGGCCTTGGCTTTCCCGTCGCTGCTCCGCGGGTGACCCGATTTCTCAGCTCGGGTTCTGATCGTGCGTTGTTTGTTTGTTGAACGATTCGTTTCCCATTGCTTGGTCCGTGAAGATTCGATGCAGCAGACACGTCTGGTTTATTTCTTGAAGATATGTAATGTTTAAGATGCTCAATAAACGATGATAATACCTCTTGAATGATTCTTAATGAAAGACATTTCTTACGTTGCCATAAGAGACACTAAGTTGCTTGAAGATTCCCTTGCCTTCGTTGACTTTTGATATGTTACATTTTCTAAGATTCGTTAGTCTTCGGATGATGTGGCATCGTCAGAGCTGCCACCAATGTAGGGGCTGGGCCTTTGTATAACAAGGCAACCCGTTGGTTATTAAGACCTGTGATGTTATACGTAAGTATCTGTTTGTACACTTCCCATCCTTGTCGGAGTATCATCGATTGCGATGTTAATTTCTAAGTTTCGTCAGTATCTTCTTTGGGTATAAAGGCGAAGATGTTTCAAGCTCATGTTGGCAAACTTAACAATATATTTGCGAAACTACATCTCTTGAGTAGAGGCAAGAAGTGGTTCAGAGAACTTGATTCTAGGAGAGGAAGTAGAGTTCTGAGTTACAATGCATTTACAAAATTATAAGAGAGCAAACCTTAGCTCAGCATACTAACATACAGACAGATGAACATATGAGAAGAAGTCACATAGTCGTCTGTGGGTTATAGGTCAATATGTTCTGAAGTGAAAGCACTGTGGTCTGTTTTACACAACAATGGATTTGATGACCACAGGACACTGATACAACACGCCAAGGCTTAGCCTCCATTCTTTTATCAGTCCCTATCACACTCCTTGCTATCTCATCGGTGACCCCTTGTGTCATAGTCTTATTTATATATGGATATAACACGCATTCCATATATAATTTATATGTAACACTTACATACGTCATGTACAGCATTTATAAGAAAAAGTGTGATAGTTTTTATTTAGGTCTTATATACAGAGTGCATGATACAACCCTATTTTTAATAAACATTATTTCTTCACCTTTCTGATCCAATACACTGATTGTAATGTAATCCAATATATCAATGGTATTTAAAGGTTTATAAATGGCATTATGCGGACCTTTAAAACGTTTACATTCTAACGTGAAACAGTCTAAGATGTTAACCATTTTATCACCCAATGTGGTAGGTTGAACGATATCCGAATACATGTAAATGTATTCAACACATTGATCATTTACAAATATATTTCTACCGCGATGAGGTCTCAACGTACCCGAACTGTATATCATATACCTCACCCTTTCTTTGAAACCAAGTATCTTGGCTGCTTTTCACTGAATTTAATAGTAATTGAATCAATCGTATCAACTTTTGCTACGCCTGCATTGTTATGTTGGATACTCATTCTCTTCATATCATTCCACGAGAATAAACCATTCCCGCATATAGCTCTGTGAATATGCTCACCGTAAAATATGGATAATTGTTCAATAATTTCCGTATTAAGCACTCTAGTCATTGCATTTATATCACCCCCCAACAAACCAGAAACAGACTTATAAATAAAGGTATAAACACGTTTCCCTGTAGACACGTTATAGATCACGTTAAATTAAGTGGTAAAATCATCGTCCCCAGGTTTAACGGCGTAGTATATTTTCGGGAGAATGACTCCCACCACACCCACCGTATATTCCACTTCTTTCAATAATGATATAGGGGTGGCTAACCCGCTGGTAAATTTACATGCTCAAATTTGGGATATGTACTCATACATGCACTGCTATTCACGTATACGATTGATCACCACGCATGTTGAACATAGACTGCATGTATAATAGCGTTTATTGGGTTAATATATACACATCTTAAAAACACGTATTTATGTTGTCACTCTCAATATTCATGAAAACATGTTTTTTTGCAGATTACCACATTGAAGAAAGCACCCATCCTTCTTGTGAAACCTCCATGCGCAACAGATCATCCACCGATCATGGTACATATTATTACTATTATTATTATTATTGTTATTATTATTATTATTATTGGTATTATTATTTATATTATTCATTTTGCATCCTTTATAACACACTTACGCCATTGTTTATTTAACATACTCTTAAAGATTCCTTTGTCGATGACTTCCCATTCAATGATTTGATGAGGGAGTAGTGAACAATCTCGCGTTGGAGGAGCCGGAAAGGGATCTCCACTAACCAGGGAAAGAACAGAGGGTGGCAAGGTGGTCAACACCATTCATAATTCGGCTGTGGTAGGGTCGCACATTGACGTGGCAACGAAGCTAATTTGTAGCATAGCCCAATTGCGTGATGATGTGGTTGGCACTTTCCTCGAAAGAGGAATTCAATTGGTTATGCTCTACTTATGCATTATTATCGCTAGTGTGAGAATGTTAGTAGATAAGAATATAACAAATTCCTTCTATATATGTACATCGCCCATCCTAACTACGATTGATTCGATCTATGAATCCTTGGAGGAGGCTATCAAGTATGTAGCTAATAACCTTGAAGAGAGACTCAATCGTAGTGAAGGTTCGGGTTGGTGTATTACCTCGCTGGATAGGGTTGAACTTCATATCACGCGACGTAAGTTAGTGAATATTAATAACTTCAAGGCCTATCCCGAGGGAGTTTGTGGCAGGTTTCAGGTTGTCAATATTCAATCCGGGTACAACTGCGTTATTACATCATTAGAAGCGTACGTTGTACTCCGGGATAACCCTCTCGCACGTATTGACAACCTCTCTCAGGACTTAACCAGAATGAGGAGGGGAAAATTTAATATCAAACACTCGCCAGATATGCCGTTGACTCATGACTCTTTCAAAACATTAGAAAAGTGGAACAACCTCAACATTTATGTTTATAAATTGTGAGAATTAGTCATGTGTAAACGGCAGAAAAAAACATTGGACAGTACATCTGGCAAGGAAAGGTGTTAACCCCCAAAGCCCTGATCTGGTAACATTGTTAATCACTGACGACCACGTCACGTTGATTAAAGATATGTTGGCATTCATGAAGGTGTTTCGACACGGGTTCAAGCAAGGGAGGGGTGAGCATGCTGGTGGCATGTGTTGCAATTGTTTGACATTGTTCAATAGTCCCACCATCCGTGATGCTCACACTCAGGCATGTACTGCTCGAACCACTGTCGAATACCCGGATCCCGGCCAATTTAAACAATTTACAAATTTAAAGCTCTGCACAAAATCTTGCACATTGCTTTCCGTGATTTCAAGGCGTATAATATTCAACTAATGCCGAAGACAATCCGAGAATTGTAGCAAAGCAGAAAGCTTACGCTTACTGCTATGTGATCGTTAACGGTAGAATGGGTGAATATTGTAGGCATAGACCAGGTTATGGAGAAAAATGTGTCGATGATTTTTTGCAGAACATGAGCCGGGAATGGACATTGTTGTGTGAGCGAATGCCAAGGTATTAATTGCATATGACCCCTGAATCCACCCATAAGTTTGAAGAGAGCACCCATTGCGGGGGATGTAACGTTGAATTCAATGCCAAGATTACGAAAGTGCAACATCACACACACTGCATGGCATGGGACAACTTTGTGTACGTTGATTTCACCAGCTTGTATCCCACGGTTATGAGCAAATACGAAATGCCCTTGGGTGAAATAACTGAACTTCCCCCTGCCGAATTTGAACGGTTTGTCGCTAGTCAAATTACCATCATTGATTCACAGGGTGAATACGGTTATTTCCTTCTTCTCGATACCAAACGGGTTAGCAGTGATGTTGCTCTACGGACAGACGATCTCCCTCTCGCCATTCATCACATGAATGTAACTCACCAGGATCTATCTCCCTATAGTAAAAACCTGCTGAATAAATTCAATGTGAAGCTGCCCAAGAAAAATTTTAAATTGACGGGTACGCATCTACCGATGCGTAATCACTTGATCTGCCTTCCCTTATTTCAAACACTGATAAGACTCGGTCTAGAAGGTGATGTAATAAGGAAAGTGTACAAATTCCAGCAGGATTTTTATTTGAGGGAATATATCCTGGAGAATGCTGAGAAGCAAGCTAAAGAGTATGATCCGGACAAGCGGAACACCATCAAAATCATAATGAATGGTCTTTTCGGTGTGATGATTAAAAATTCATTAAATTATTCCACTAGAACTGTTGTCACCACTGATGAACCCTCTCTCCTAAGGAACGTGTCCAAACACACGTACAGGTCTTTGAAAAAACTCGGTAATGGAAGGTACATTGTGAACCATTGCAAAGAGTCTGTTATGGCTGAATCCCCAATTTACATCGGTTTCAGTATACTAGACATGGCGAAGAACATGATGTACCTCTTCTATTATGACGTTCTTCAAAATCACTATAGTGAAAGAGTTCAACTCCTTTATACCGACACTGACAGCTTGATCTTCTCCCTTGCGACATATAACTTCAATCGTGAATTGAAGGAGGTTCTCAAACCCTATATGGACTTGCATAAATTCCTGAAAACTCACAAATTGTATGATGAGTCACGTAAGGGGGAACTCGGATTAGTCAAGGTTGAAATGGGGCTGAACTCATCAGAGAATTCATCAATGTCAAACCTATGGTTTAATCATATCTAACTGAAAATTGCCATAGTAACACCTTGAAAGGTATACAAAGATGCTGGCAAAAGACCATTCCGCATGAACAGTATCGAGAAGTGATCGAGAAAAATGAGATCACTTATACACGTGTGCACAGTTTGCAAAGAGTACAAGGTACGATGTGTCATACGAGCCAGTGAAAGGTGTCTCTATGTCCTTTAGAGGATAAGAGATATTATGTGACACCGTAGAAATCGAAGGCGTATGGTCATCAAGACATTGGGGTGGAGGAGAGGGTGGAGAAGGAGGAACTAGAGGTGATAAAGGGGTTGGTGCCAGCAGCGCCCTCTGTGTCTAACATTCCGCCCGCTATTCCTAGTACCTCAAGAATTCCTGCTCCTCTTCCATCCTTACGCCCATCTTCACATCATTCCTCTCGAGTGAAAGGGTGTTCAAAACGGCGAAGATAGCACGGTAAAGATTTACCACATCCTCCTGTGAAACGAGGGCGTTTCACCTTGACTTAGAGGCCAATTTTGTGTTTTTGTAGTATACTTAGTTTTATTTTATCTATCTGTCTATATATATATATATATATATATATATATATATATATATATATATATATATATATATATATATATATATAATATATATATATATATATATATATATATATATATATATATATATATATATATATATATATATATATATATATATATATATATATATATATATATATATATATATATATATATATATATATATATATATATAGATATATATATATATATATATATATTATATATATATATATTTATATTATATATATATATATAAATAAAATTTCTTTGAAGACTAAATTTAGATCCTTTAGAGGGGAGCATTTCGAGGGGATGTTCAGATACCCCACAATATAAAATATATTGGAAATGTGCTTCATAAAGTTCAATAATCTTTGACATAGGACTGACTTGCCGCTGTTACTAAACCCCGCTATTACAATACAGGCGGAATTGGCAAAAAAAAAGAAAAAAAATTTAAAAAATTCTGCTCGGGGAAGGGACCTGTGGCCATGATGTCAGCACGCTACATACTAAGGGCATGTATTCTACATATATATATGTTATATATATATAGATATATATTATATATATATAATATATATATATAGATATTATATATAACTATATATATTCATTTTATCTATCTGTCTATATATATATATATATATATATATATATATATATATATATATATATATATATATATATATATTTTCGTTAAAAGCAATTGCTTTAGTGGCATCAATAAGTTTCTTGCAGGTATCTTCATACCGACGAAGTTTTTTTCCGATTCTCGTTCGTCAATTTCTGGTGAAATATACGCAGACTTCCTTCTTCCATTTATTGAATTTTGTCACGACAGCTGTTTCGCCTTATGGCATTATCAAGCGACTACTGACTTACAATCTGACCTTTCGGCCTATTTATCTCATCGTGTGGGAGGTATGACCTCGAGGTATGGGTACTGGTTAGTCTAGGGATTAACAGCTTAAGGGCGTTGTTTTAGTTACAAAGAATATAAGGACATATGTACTGCGACAATAAGAGTGAAAGAAATTTAAACAGTGGTTAAATAAATATTCAAAATACAATGCCATGTGCTAGAGTTTCCTTAAATGTATGTTTAAAATTTAATAGTTACATGTTGGTTTTAGATAAAAATTACAAATTACATACAGGAATGAAAATGAATATAGAAATCTAAATACGGGAGTACAAATATATGTATATATTTTTATAGCATGCATAAAGGTACAAGAGATAATTTCTGTTTATACATAAATGTGTATGATTTAAATTTGAGTGTGTGTGTGTGTGTGTGTGTGTGTGTGTATGTCCAAAATGGTCTACGTTGGTTAACGGTTGCTGATTCGTGTTGGGCGGGGTCTCAGCGACCTGAGTAAGGATGTTACTTGACTTTCGCTGACGCTGGGTCTTCTCACCCTTCCAAGGGGCGCGATGTTCTCGGTGGATTGGGGCGCGCTGTCTGGTCCCTGTTGGCTTGGGTATTCCTTCTCCTGCTGGAGTTGGGGAGTATATGGTCCGATTCTTGTTGGACGTTCAAGGTCGGCTCTGATAGCGATGCTCACTGCTTCCGTTATTAAGAGGCGACCGTAGTTGTCTTCTCTGTGTTACGACCTGGGTGCCTTCTATGAGCTCTTGTAGAGATGGCTTCCTGTCGTGAACATCTATGTAATGTTGATGGATGGCCCCTTGATTTCTATGAGCCAGCAGACGTCTCCGAAGGGTCGTTGTAGTGTGTCCGATGTAGTTTTGGCTGTGAGGTTTACACACCTCCTCTGGACAAGTAAATTTGTAAACTACATTCGTGGCACATCTCCTTCGGTCCCCCCTCCCGGAGCGTGCTGTTCTTCATTATTAGGCTGCTACAAGGTTGGGCTTACTATATATCCTGAGGCTTATTTTATGGTAAGGGGCTTTTTGGGGTTTACGCCTCTGTTTATTATCCCGCGTAGTGTGCAGCAATCCTCCTTGTATGCAGACCCATAATGTACACGATGGTAAATAATCAAGTTTTCCTCGTTTTTCGCCATGGTGTTGGGTTGGTAAAATTCGTCCATTTTCTTTTTTATTGCTGCTTCGATAATTTGATCTGCATACCCGTTGTTTGTCAGCAGTTGGCGAATTCGGTCAAGTTCGTTATGTATATCTTTCCATGATGAGCTGTGTGTGAAGGTTCTGTTGACATACGCACTCACGACAGACTTTTTATATGCGTCCGGGCACTCCCCGCGTGCGTTCAAGCAACGCCCAGCGTTCGTTGCTTTCGTATAAAACGGTCGTCTAAACTGTCCTTCTTGTTTGTTTTACCAGGACATCAAGAAATGGCAAAGTCTTCTGCTGGCTGTGCTCTGTGGTGAAGTTGAGCACTGAGTTTCTTTTCAGAGCATCTGCTAGTTTTTTTGGTATCTTCAGGCTCTTTTATTGTGACGAATATATCGTCGATGTACCGCCCATAAATCCTAGGTTTTAGATGTTCTCTAAAGGTCCTTTCTTCGACGGTGGCCATGTACATATTTGCAAAGAGGACCCCTAGTGGGGATCCCATGGCGACTCCGTCTACTTGTCGAAATAATTCCCCCTGATGAGAGAGGAAAGGGGCTTCTGTAGTGCTAGCTTTCAGCATCTCTCGGAGGACATCTTCGGAAATGGGCAGCGGGTTCTTCTCGGACCTGTATACACGATCAAGAATGATGTCGATCGTTTCTTCGACGGGAACGTTCGTAAACAAACTCTCCACGTCGAGTGAGGCAATGTCGTCTTCTGGTCTTTTTTCCTGTAGGAGATCAATAAACTCCACCGCTGATTTCAGTGAATATGCACCGGGTATGTAAGATACCAGCAAATCATTCAGGACTTTCGCTATCCTATAGGTTGGGGATGTCATCTGAGAGATGATGGCCCTTAGGGGGTTGCCTGCCTTGTGTGTTTTCACTGTTCCGTAGCAGTAACCGGGCCCATAGTCTCCTTTTACCTTAGGGAATTTTACGACGTCTTGCTGATTGTTGGCCCTAGTCACAAGCCAACAGGGACCAGACAGCGCGCCCCAATCCACCGAGAACATCGCGCCCCTTGGAAGGCATGAGAAGACCCAGCGTCAGCGAAAGTCAAGTAACATCCTTACTCAGGTCGCTGAGACCCCGCCCAACACGAATCAGCAACCGTTAACCAACGTAGACCATTTTGGACACACACCACACACACACACACACACACACACACACACACACACACACACACTCAAATTTAAATCATACACATTTATGTATAAACAGAAATTATCTCTTGTACCTTTATGCATGCTATAAAATATATACATATATTTGTACTCCCGTATTTAGATTTCTATATTCATTTTCATTCCTGTATGTAATTTTGTAATTTTTATCTAAAACCAACATGTAACATATTAAATTTTAAACATACATTTAAGGAAACTCTAGCACATGGCATTGTATTTTGAATATTTATTTAACCACTGTTTAAACTTTCACTCTTATTGTCGCAGTACATATGTCCTTATATTCTTTGTAACTAAAACAACGCCCTTAAGCTGTTAATCCCTAGACTAACCAGTACCCATACCTCGAGGTCATACCTCCCACACGATGAGATAAATAGGCCGAAAGGTCAGATTGTAAGTCAGTAGTCGCTTGATAATGCCATAAGGCGAAACAGCTGTCGTGACAAAATTCAATAAATGGAAGAAGGAAGTCTGCGTATATTTCACCAGAAATTGACGAACGAGAATCGGAAAAAACTTCGTCGGTATGAAGATACCTGCAAGAAACTTTATTGATGCCACTAAAGCAATTGCTTTTCTAACGAAAATATATATATATAATATATATATATATATATATATATATATATATATATAATTAATAATATATAGACAGATAGAACCATAAAAACGAATATATATAATATAATATATATATATATATATATATATATATATATATATATATATATATATATATACTATATATATATACATATATATATATATATATATGTAGAATACATGCCCTTAGTATTGAGCGTGCTGACATCATGGCCACAGGTCCCTTCCCCGAGCAGAATTTTTAATTTTTTTTTGCCAATTCCGCCTGTATTGTAATAGCGGGGTTTAGTAACAGCGGCAAGTCAGTCCTATGTCAAAAGATTATTGAACTTTATAAAGCACATTTCCAATATATTTTATATTGTGGGGTATCTGAACATCCCCTCGAAATGCTCCCCTCTAAAGGATCTAAATTTAGTCTTCAAAGAAATTTTAGATCCCTTTGATTACACTGAAAAGGGGATTGAGGGTAATAAAGGCTTGTTATTTATACTTGATGATTGTTTTGTAGAAGCGAGTGATAATAAATTTGTCACTAATGCCTTCACAGCAGGACGTCATTCATCTATTTCAGTTATATTCATAACACAGGATATGTTTCATTCTGCAAAGTTTAGTAGAAGTAGAAGCCTGAATAGTTCACATTACATTCTAATGAAAAATCATGATTTCAGTAAAATTGAAAATTTAGGTCGACAGTTATTCGGTCGTCAAAAAGCGTCAGCATTTTCGGATATATATAAAAAGACTCTATTGCGTAACCGGTATGGTTATTTGTTAGTAGACTTTGCCCCGTCAACACCTGAACTGTTACAGCTTCGAACAAATATTCTGTGTGAAACGGAATATCAAATAGCTTACCAATATGGAAAAAGAGTAGTTAAAACTTCTTAAAACTTTATACGGGGATGTACAAGGTGTTGGTAGTTTCAGCGGGGTAGACGCTTTATTCAGAGTAGCGAAAAATCTGGATAACAAAATTACTCGAGAAAATGTTAAAGAATTCTTACGCGGGCAAAAGTCTTACACCCTTCATAAAATCACGAGAAAAAAAAAATTCCCAAAAAGAAAAATCATATCACCCAAACCTCGAGTGATAGCGAGTACCGATCTAGCTGATATGTCAAAATTAGCTCGGTACAATAATGGGTTTAAATATTTGCTGATATTTATTGACGTGTTTTCCAGATATCTACAAATTATTCCATTTAAAAAGAAGGATGGTGTCACTATGCGTCGTGCTTTAAAGAAGATTGTCGAATCTAGAGAATTTTCGGGAATTTTACATTTGAATAGTGATGAGGGGAGGGAATACTATAATAAACACGTCAGAGAATATCTAGAGGGTAAAAATACAAAATTATATAGCGTTTACTCACGAGAGATAAAATCATCTATTGCTGAAAGAGTAATAAGGACTATTAAGAGCAGGATATATAGATATATCACGCATAAGAACACCTTAAAATACAATAGCGTCTTGCGTGACATTGTTCAGAGTTATAACAATACCCCACATAAAAGTTTGGGAAAGGAACACACCCCTCAACAAGTTCACGCGTTAACCGCTAGAGAGGACATTGAACGTCAATTCTCGCGCATGTATAAAAATGCTGCTCTCGTTAATTCATCCACCAGTTCAATCTTTAATGTTGGAGGCATTGTACGTATAGCGGATGAGCATCGGAACGCAGTTTTCAGAAGGGAATATACTATTCAAAATACTATGGAAATTTTTAAAATCCGAAAAGTGGATACATCGCAAAATCCTGTCATATACTTCTTGGAAGATTTAGCCGGTGAAGAAATAAAAGGAGTATTCTACCATGAAGAATTAATTCCCACAATTCTACCAGAAACATATGATATCCCTATTCTGAGAAGAAGGAAGAAAAATAATAAAACTCAATATTTCGTTAATTGGAAAGGTTACCCGTGTCAATTCAATTCAAGGGTCGATGAATCTCAAATTGTACGGATATGAACCATAAACAACCGATAATATATAGAAATAAAAACGTTATTTTATTCATCACATGTTTATCACCCAACGAGAGAAGTAAAGTAATTCCCATCTTAAACGGTGGTTTTGTTGCTACCATATCGGAAATTTTTAGAACTATTCTTTGCGGTAATCTAACTCAAGATAAAAAAAATTCATTAAACACTTGAGAAAGTATAGGTGTGAAATTCATCTTGTGTCCTTGAAAACGTCTGTAGTTAAGAAGAAAAATATACTGAAAAGCTGTAAAGGGGGGACTATTTTATCGGTGTTACTACCTTTAGCCGCGAGTTTGATAGGGAGTCTTTTTAATTGACGAAAAATGAAGGAGTTTTACGTTATCCCCGCCGTTACATACGAGAGGTTAATGAATAAAAAGCAGGTTTGTGATAATATTGATAATAATAATTATACTAACCTTGAGGGTAATGGTAAGTTGGATATAACCGTTAGTAACATGCACATACCTCTTAATGTTAAAATGAATGCAAAATTTCCCACGGGGGCTAAATCTCTCCTCATTCTCCTATAAAGGGTGTGGGCGAGGTGGCTGAAGCAGCTAGGGAGGAGGGGGTAAATGATGCTCCGATTACATTGAAAACAGTTAAAGGGGATCTTAGCCGCAAAAGAAGCAATCCCAATTTAACAGGTATTATTCCAATATTATTTAAAGAACCTCAAAAGTCGTACGTTACAGCTTTTGTTAAACACTTACAAAATTCTAGCTCGATTGAATGGAATGAAGAAGGGTATTTAGCTCATCCACTGGCAGGTTATAATATTTTAAAAATGGCTCGAGAATTTCAATGGAGTGAAAAAACAAACGTTGATAATATTTCCAATTATCACTACTTAATTGAGATGGCGGGGGTTAAAGATTGGGTGTTAAGGAATGCAGCTATTAAAAAACAAATAGAAGCATGGCGCAATGCATTGAAAAGAGGCAGTAGTGGTATGAAGAAGGTGGGACAAGCGAAAAAGAAAATGGCGGGTGCGTGGGTACCTTATTAACATGTAAGAAAATGATACAGCTTGTTTAGTCATGTGATTAACCCTTTACATGATACAACTTGTTTAATCATGAGGTTGAGATAACAGTTCGAAAGTGTGTCGGGCTTTAGCGTGATTCATAGCTTCAGGTGGCATGATACAACTTGTTTAATCAGTGATTTTGATAAAGGAGACCATCTTTAATGACTCATAGTGTCAGGGGGCGGGGATGCTCGATTGCTGGATTCAGTGGGTCATTAACGCTTGAACCATCTGAATATCAAGGCGCACACTCTCGCCATGGCTTCGTCAACCTCCTCGTGCAAGTTACTTTTCGGGAACTTGTCCGAAAATAGTTTCAGAAAGAGAAATACTTGTTTAGTAGTGGCCACTAATTGTGTTACATACAGGAATTACGGTGTGGTTGAAGACGTCGTTTGAAGTTATCCATATGCCGAGATTGCAGGCTTTCGATATTCTCGAGCTGGTCCAACATACACCTGTCCTTGCGATCGCGGTGTTGAAGGGTTAGCCCTTGTGAAAAGACCCGAAAATATTACCTCTTGGGAATGTGACGATGAAGAAGATCTCCCTAACGTACCTACTTTATTAACCCAATATGGTATCGGTGCCCCTGTTGAAGATAATGAATTCACCCAAAAGGGCGTAGCATATTCCAAAGATGAGGACCATGCTGACCGTTTGAACAGGGATACCAAGCAGATGAAGTTCAACAACTTTTTCTCTTCGGTGAAGAAAATAAAGGAAGAATTATTTAAATCCTTGTATGACTATGTCAAATGTTATCTTCCTCGCCGGTATCGGACAAAGTGGATGAGTTAACATGACATGGTTGAATCAGTATTTACCTGTCATCTACATTCACTCATGAAATGAAAAAAAATTGGTAAAATCACTTGTGTGATCATCATGAAAAAGAATTTATCCCTGCTAGAGGAAAGATGTGTGGAAGGTTTTTATATGAAGAACTTGTTGTCAAGATTTAAAAGCTTAGATGTATTAGATTAATTATTTTTCACACACGATCGGGAAACTGGGGAAGATGTGTGTGGTATATACTAGCAGTGTGTCTCGATGATGTATTATTTTCGTAAAACGAATGTATATCAGGTCTGTGTATTCTTTTGTACACCTTTTCCAGTGTATTCTTGTATAACTTTGTATGGAATATTAATTCATGTATTTCTGTGTGGCTTTTGTTACAAAAATAATAACAATTCTGTATGTAATCTGATTTTCCATTTAACCTTTTTACGTATGGAATACTATGCATCTATATGCACATACCATAAATGATTAAGACTGAAATGGGTTTTGTTAAGTTAATTTTCATAGTTCCCTATTGACTTAAAAAAAATTGCGTTTGGGAGTGAATTTGGGGGACATGTTGGAACTTGTGATTTCAAGTTTTAAAACATCATCGGGGGACTAGGGGAGGGAATTCCGGGTGAGGGTTGAAATCAGGGTTTTTACCTCCCATAGAGTATGAGGAATTTTGTGGTTAGGGCTGAATTCAGCGTTTTTACCTCCCATAGAGTATGAGGTACTTTGGGGTTAGGGTTGAAATCAGGACTTTTACCTCCCATAGAATATGAGGAGTTTTGGGGTTAGGGTTGAAATCAGGGTTTTATACCTCCCATAGAGTATGAGGAGTTTTGGGTTTAGGGTTAGGTTAGGTTATGGTTGGGTAGGCTAAGTTAGGTTAGGTTTCGGGTTAGGTTAGGTTAGGGTAGGTTAGGTTTGGCTACCTGGGGATCTGATTTTCCATTTAACATAT
This sequence comes from Macrobrachium nipponense, assembly GCF_015104395.2. Classification (NCBI taxonomy): domain Eukaryota; kingdom Metazoa; phylum Arthropoda; class Malacostraca; order Decapoda; family Palaemonidae; genus Macrobrachium; species Macrobrachium nipponense. The sequence goes on along the minus strand of NC_061088.1, from coordinate 47,206,949 downwards.
ATATATATATATATATTATATATATATATATATATATATATATATATATATATACAATATATATATATATATATATATATATATATATATTATATATATTATTTAATTTTTCCACAAGATCAAGAGAATTCCGGATGTGTGAATTAGATACAGTTCCTAGTAGAGGGGATAACAATTTAGTAAGATATTTAGATAGTTTATAAGCAATTGATCCTACAGTACTAATAATTGGACGCATAGGTTTGTTTTCCTTATGAGTTTTGACTAGGCCATATAAATAAGGTAATGAGGGACACTTTACTGTGAACTTACACAAAAGTTCTTTTTTATCTTTAAGAATTTGTTTGATATTGATATTAAAGTTTTTTATTTCTTGGTCCAACGGATTTTTTGCGAGTTTTTTGTAAGTTATTTCATCCTTTAGTAAAGTATGCATGCGTGATATGTAGTCAGTTTTGTCAAGAACCACTTTCTGTAGAGTGAAATCACCCTTATTGCTAATCTTGTAGTGTCAGTTTGGATATAAAGCCTTGTTTTGACTATGTCGTCCTCTGTAAAATCTTTTTGCCTCAGAAAAGGGTCCGAACAGGACCGAAAGTACTTGGCTATCTCGCTTTTTCATTTTTTCCTTTGTGGCAAAAAACCTTTATATATATATATAATATATATATATCTATATATCTAATTATATTATTATATATATATATATATATATATATATATATATATATATATATATATATATATAACTATATATATATATACACACCACCACACACCCACACACCCCACACACATATATATATATATATATATATATATATATATATATATATATATATATATATATATATATATTTATATATATATATATACACACACACACACACACATATATATATATATATATGCGTCCAATTATTAGTACTGTAGGATCAATTGCTTATAAACTATCTAAATATCTTACTAAATTGTTATCCCCTCTACTAGGAACTGTATCTAATTCACACATCCGGAATTCTCTTGATCTTGTGGAAAAATTAAATAATATTGTACTAAACCCTAGCGATATCTTTGTCAGTTTTGATGTGTGTTCTTTGTTTACAAAAGTCCCTATTGACTCTGTGCTAGAATATTTAAGTAATGAACTTGTACTGCATGAATTGCCTTTGTCCGTTAGTCACATAATTTCCTTGATTAAGTTATGTATTTGTGATTGCAGATTTATTTTCAATGGAGAATATTACCAACAAATATTTGGTATGGCCATGGGTAACCCTTTATCACCTCTCCTTTCAAACTTATATATGGAATTTTTTGAAAGACAACACCTCCCGAATATCACACTTGTCCCCTTAAAATGGTACCGATATGTCAATGATATCTTAGTAGTCTTACCTGTTGGTATCGATGTAAATGATTTACTGTCTAAATTGAATAATTTAGTGCCATCCATAAAATTCACTGTTGAAATCGAAAATAACAATGTCATCCCTTTCCTAGATGTATTAATACACAGAGAATCTTTCCAATGCAAATTCAGTATTTATAGAAAACCCACAAATAATTTAACATATGTACATTTTTATTCTGGCCACTATCTTAATATTAAAACTTCAATTTTTTCTTCTATGTTCCTACGCGCTTTGCGTAATACGAGTTCACAATATCTTGACCAAGAAATAGAATACATAGAAAAGATAGGAAACGATCTCTGCTACCCACCTCATTTAATTGATTTATGTTATCAAAAAGCTCACAAAAAGTTTTATAGTGTTGCTATTAATGAAAAAGATATGCCTAAAAATGTACTTAGCTTACCTTACTTTCGTGGATTAGAAACCATAAAATCAATATTTAAATCATTTAATGTTAATGTAGTGTTCTCTTATAACAATACCATTAAAGATATGCTAGTTAAGAATAGTCCCGTAACAAATAACATCATTTACAAAGTTCCTTGTAAGGATTGCCCATCGTTTTACGTTGGTCAGTCAAGTAAAAATTTATGTGTACGTATTAAGCAGCATATGTATTCAGTTAGAACTGCCCAGACTTCAAATGCACTGTTTATCCATCTGAGGGAAAAATCTCCATTGTATTAATTGGGGTGATACCTCGGTAATTGCTAGATCTAATGATTATGTTTCAAGAAATTTACTGGAATCGGTAATTATACAAATCACTAATAAAAACAACCTAAATCTTAGTCTGGGAATGTACCATTTAGACCCATATATTTGTAAGATGTTTATGAAGGACCTTAAAATAAATGAACTACTAATAAATTAGTCCCACATGTATATAGTTATTATTTCTCTCTCTCTCTCGCTCTCTCTCATTCCTCTTCTCTCTCGTCTCTCTCTGGTTCGATATTCTCTCTCCCTCTTTCTCTTGCTCGATATATATATTTATATTTTCTTTCAGTCTTTTCATTAATAACAATTTTTTGAGAAAATTTGTGCAAATTTCATGATATTAAATTGTATATGCTTCCGTGTTTTTTCAAAATGTACTGTTTTCTGGAAGAATATCTTGTTTACTGCGTGTATCCCCCAAGTTGTGGCTACCCTCAGGTGTTTCCTTCTTTCTGTGGAGTGAAATCATCCTTATTGCTAATCTTGTAGTGTCAGTTTGGATATTAAGCCTTCTTTTGACTATGTTGTTCTCTGTAAAATCAGTTTGCCTCAGTAAAGGGTCCGAACAGGACCGAAAGTACTTGGCTATCTCGCTTTTTCATTTTTTCCCTCATGGCAAAAAACCTTTATTTATACATAGCATCACGTTTTATATACTTCGTGATCAAGTTATTCATATATATATATATATATATATATATATATATATATATATATATATATATATATATATATATATATAGATATAACTTATTTGATAATCTTGTATATACAAAACTTGTGTGAAAATAAATATCTTGTTATAAAGCATTTTTACCTGTAAACCATTTTTATTACATGGGATGGTTATTTTTAAACATGAGTAATTACATATTATTGGCTATTTGCAGGTTTCAACATGCAGCTTGTCTTGTTTTTATTGATACTGATTTTTCAGGCATTTTTCTTATGTGGGACCGGTTCCAAAAATAAAAATATCCAGTTTAATCATGGCTCAATCATTGAAAGAACTGAAAGTCTCTTCATTACGTCAAGTAACATTATACTAGTAGTTGATATGCAAGCTATATTCTTGCCCGAAAATTATGTCATCAATTTGAAGTCCGACTTATCTCGTTTCACTGAGTCATTGAATCAACTGCACAGAACTTACTTTCCCTAAGCGATGAACACCCACTCGCTCATACCTTGGATATCGCTGAGTTGATATCCTTTGATTTGCAGAATAAGACGGCTGAAACAGAATGCTTAGCACGTGACCTCCTTATGTGGACTGTTCCCCACACCAGTGTAGAAAGATGTAATCCGTTTGTATTTGCCTCACTTAATCTATTTGGTTCTGTAGCAGACTTAGGTTTAGGTATCTCTAATCGTCTTAGAATTAAGGATCGGAATAAGAGAATTGAAACATTACAGCACGAGTATGAATTAATTTTTTTTCTGAACTTCGTAAACAACTAGAATAAATTAACGAGCTTATGACGATAATGAATGAACATTCCAGTAACTTGAATCATATCCAAGACGGGCAGTCTTTGCTCGCAACTTCAGCATATTACAATTCAAAGATGGATCATATATATACTAAGATTTCTCATTTCATTGAAAAATCCAAATATTATGTGGAAGCAATAACACTTTAAACCAAAGAAGTCTTGTCGCCGCACTTGTTACCTATCAAAGACCTAACATTAACCATAGAGAATGGGCGTGACAAACTCGATTATACTCCTCTATTAGATTGAGTTCTGTTATAGCCTAATCTCAGTTAACGTAGAACATTAAAGAATCATGATTAATATCCCTTTTGATCCTTCTGGTGCATGGGAAGCCTATAAAGTAGCTCCATTTCCCACTTACGTGTCAAATAGCTCATTACCAGATATATCGAATCTGTCTGGCTACGTATTAATTTCCCCTAACAAGGAAACTTATTTTATCAAAATGTTAATCAAATGGTGCGTACCTACCTAATGCATATATAATTTAAGCACTGAATCAATATAGGTTTGCGTTTGCACGCACCAGGAATATATATCAAAGTACACATGTAACTATAATCACATTTACCTTTAATCAATACATACATAGGCCTTATATTTATCTTTTACTAGGTACCATTAATTTTTGTTCTTATAACCTTATACTAATACATATAATTTTTGCGTGTCATGTAATTACCAGAAATGCCTTAGTACTTCTAATGATTAATTACCTTCATGACTTGCATTTATATAAGTATATCAATGTAACATACATATAACCTTTTGGATCTAAATCCACTCAAGTAGGATTACTATATGTATATATTCCTACATTTTTTTTAGCATATGTATCATTAGTACTTACCTTATGACTATGCTTTATCATCATTATTGATTGCATTATCATAATTCTTCGATTTTCATGCATTTGAATAATCATTATTTTGAATGATCTTACTCTTGGAATAGCACTCGCACATATCTTGTTGAAGGGCATTTCCTGATCTGAGTGACCTTATTTTGTTGTCGTGACCGAGCGATATGTAATATCAATTCCATGATAAAAGAAACGTAATACATTCCTTAGAATAAAAACATAACTCCGAATCAGGTCACAGGTCGAGCAGGAAAAAAATGTCTAAAAACATAGTCACAGGATGCGCGCGAAGGCTAGGTAAGCAAAATAACTAACACACGAACGAAAACCTCCTCTTGCTCTGGGAACCTACTTTTGCTCTCACTAGAAATAACTGAATCTGATGAATCAACTTAACCTGAAAAGAGGGGTTCATTCGTGCACACGTGTCTCTGTTAGGTTTGTAACCTATTCCACAGTACATAACTTGGTAACATTTCATTTCTTCTTCGTCCTCCAACTTTCTCTAGGAAGTATTACCACTCTTTTCTGAAAAGTCTATCTCAAGATGTAACCTACGCATAGAATATATCTATTTTTGGCTAACTTACGTGTTTCTCGACATCCTTCTATTGTACTAATCATGAAGAGAAGAAATTACCTGCAGAGAGAGAGAGAGAGAGAGAGAGAGAGAGAGAGGAGAGAGAGAGAGAGAGAGAGAGAGAGAGAAAGACTGGTAAACATCTCCAGACACACTGCTGTTTGCATTTGCAAACCATTCAATTACCAACCGAGGACTGTGTACGGACACTTAAATTACAAGTGAGACCAGTCCCTTACCATAAGTTACTACTAGAGATAGGTGTCTCCTATCTACTTAGTAATGTAGTATGTCATTGGTTGTGATATGACGTTTTTTATCAATTCATTACGTTCACGTCAATTTTGCTATATGGAAAATAGTTTTACACATTAATATAACATGTTGTTCTAAAGATATCAATGACTGTTTTTGACGTCATTACATAAGATTTCTTCCATCTTCGAAAAGAAAAATAGATTAATAAGGCTTGAATCAAGCGTCAGGCAGGTGAACGAAAAATTATGAAACTGCCAATTGTAATAGACGTGTGTGTACTACCTGGTTATTCAAATAAGAGGTAAATCTTTTACATCACCTCCAGCAGGCAAAACCACTAAAATATCAACATATTTCTACTACTTTAAAGGAGTATACGTAAACGTTATTAGGTGAATATTGTTTTTCAAAGAATTACACATACAAGTTTGAGAGAAATGAGGTTAAAGGGGTGCACATTGAAACCAGAAAATCTTATTGAAAGCAGTGACTGGACTAATAGTGCAAGCAATGATTGTATTGTAATCTTATCAAGTAAATAAATAAGTGAAAATGTTGTACATGCACCCGGATATGGTTTATCCTTTTTTAATAATTGCGTCGTCCCTACATAAATAATAAAAAAAATAGAAATATTGTTATCTTCCTCAAAATCATGTTGATATAATTAAGGGAAGTGTTTATGGAGCTGCCAATGTTAGTCATGACAATAATATCCTTACTCGTTATAAGAAAAGTTTGGCCGGTTTTAAAAGACTACAATTCACATAAAAAAAACTGATAAGTCGAATAGTATTGTAATTTTATATAAAGCTGACTACATATCACGTATGCAAACCCTACTGGATGATGATACAACTTACAAGTCATAAAACTGTCCATAGCACAATGAAAAAAATATGTATATATCCTTAAAGATCAAAAAGAGTTTATAGGTCAGTTGCCAGAAAAATTTCCCTCATCGCCTTAATTGTACAGATTAGTAAAAAAAAAAAATCCTATATAGCTTACTATCAGTACTATTAACTCATTATCATATAAACTTTCGAAATATATTACTAAGCTCTTGTCCCCGTTGTTTGGAACTATATCCGATTCTCATATATATATATATATATATATATATATATATATATATATATATATATATATATATATATATATATATATATATATATATATATATATATATATATATATATATATATATATATATATATATATATATATATATATATATATATATATATATATATATATATATATATATATATATACTATATATATACATATACATATATATATATATATATATATATATATATATATATATATATATATATATATATATATATATATATATATATATATATAGTATATATATATATATATATATATATATATATATATATATATATATATATATATATATATATATAATATATATATATATATATATATATATATATATATATATATATATATATATATATATATATATATATATATATATATATATACACACACACATATATATATAATATATATATATATATATATATAATATATATATATATATATATTTATATATCTATCTATCTATAATATATATATATATATATATATACTATATATATATATAATATATATATATATATATATATACATATATATATATATATATATATATATATATATATATATATTATAATATATATATATATATATATATATATATATATATATATACAAATATGAACGGAGAAAGCAGGCGAGTCAGCCAAAGTGATAAAATGCACAGGGAGCAGGAACAAACATGGCTAAGTATTTTACACTTTATTCCGACTTGTTTCGCATTCAGCAGAATGCATCTTCAGGGTCTGAATAATAAATAAGGACTAATATAAATTAAATTGATTTGAAAATATTCTAGAAAATATTTACAAACTAGTTAAAATGAAAACCGAAACTTCACACACAGATAAAATTACGCAAACAATTGATAAAACAACACGAGGAATTAAAAGCACATATGTTAGTTAAAAGTTCAGATAGAAAGTTAAAACAAAAAACTAAATATATAAATTAGTAAAATACAGAGTTAAAAAATATTTGATGAGCACTGGGGGTCGACCCACCATGGTAAGAGATAAATAAAAACTAAAAGAATGTACACAGAAACATAGGCTTATGAAAGTTACAACGGGATCAATAGTTCATTTGGGCTGGAGGTTTGACCAACAATAATAAAATCCTCATATTTAATATCAACTTTACATTTTTTGCTATGTTCACGCATACTGGACTGTTCGGGATTTGATAGTGTACATCAAGTACGGAAACTAACTCCCTTGTGGCAGTCTATGCGAACCCTCATCATCCTCAGAGAAGAACCCACTTAAGTTCCCAGACTACATCTGGGACAAGGTTATTTGTACACTATACCAGAGGACATGAAGGGGCATAAATGATCGTTAAATTTAAACATGGATCCAATTGTTAGTGGATTGACTGGAATGAGTTTTACCTTTAATGCGCCAAAGTATTTTTGTACGATTTTTGTAAATTCGGCTCTGAAGGAACATCGTGTAAATATGGGAATCGGACATAAAAAGGAAGCTTTGGAACATTAATTTCATTGGTGTTGGTGCAAAACTCTTTATTAAGGACCTTGTAAATAATTCTTTTGACGAGCTTGGTGGGAAAGCAGTTATCGTTAAAATATACCAAAAGAAAAGCAATTTCTTTATGAAAGACATGCCAGTTAGACGTAAGGGAGACGGCTCTATATACAATGGTAAAAATTGAGTTAGATTTAAAATAATTAAAACAAAAGCTATGAAAATTCGTTCCCAAACCTGTAAATTACTTTTTCCTAAAAATTGTAGTGTTAAAATTACTGTTTTCTCGAAATACTTCTACATCTAAAAACGGAAGACGGTCGTTCATTTCACTTTAGAGGGTAAACTTAATATTTTGGGGATATGAATTAATGAAGTCTAAAAATGCATCGCAATCAAAATTACGCCTAAAGGGTGAAGGTGTCGTCAACGTATCTTCTCTAAAATCAATGGCGGAAGGAAAGAGGGCACGTCTAAAAAGCGCTCTTCCAGTGAGCACATAAAGATATTGGAAAAGGTAGGACCTAACGGAGACCCCATAGCCATACCTTCCACCTGTCTATTTAAGTTATTGTTAAAAATAAAGGCGGTGTCCAGCACCGCCATTTCTAAAAGAGACTTAAAGGTAGAACGGTTAAAATTGTGAAAGTAAGAATCAGGTTGGGGAAATAACTTGTCTAACATTATGCTAATGGTCTCCCTGACAGGAACATTGGTAAAAAGGGATTCAGCATCAAAGCTCGCCATAAATGTATCAGAATCTTGGGGGAGTACTGATTCTTTAAACGATTTTGAATTGGAAACGGTATATTGATTCTTAGTTAAAGGTTCAAGCAACGGGACTAAAAATTTTGCAAGTTGATAATTAAGTATATTGTAAGACGCTAGAATAGGGCGGAGGGGAACACTAGGTTTATGAATTTTGGGTATATATATATATATATATATATATATATATATATATATATATATATATATATATATATATATATATATATATATATATATATATATATATATAATATATATATATATATATATATATATATATATATATATATATATATATATATATATATATATATATATATATATATATATATATATATATATATATATATATATATATATATATATATATAATTTTCTAGATTTAGGTGATAAAAAAAATCACTTTTTGCACCGCTATACGATTCGTTACTTCTGATGTTTGGTCTCTCTACTAAAGACCCTATAGATTCTATCTTAGAGTATCTTCGTAATGAAATAATCGATCATGAATTACCTCCACCTGCAAATTACATTACCTCACTCACTAGGTTGTGCATTTGTGATTCAATAGTGAATTTTACCAACAAATATTTGTATGGCATCGTGCAACCCTCTATTCCGACTTCTTTTACGCTTCTATATGGAATTCTTTGAAAAAACCATATTTACCTAAATTCATCTACACTTCTTTAAATTAGAATAATGTTGACGATACATTAGCTGTTTGCTGGCTGGCATTGATGTAAA
>NC_061088.1:47164973-47192473 GCF_015104395.2 Macrobrachium nipponense | reverse complement strand
CTGTCTTTTATCGAACCATGGATGGTAACCATTGGAACATTGTTTGTAAACAATGGTTTTTGTAACAGCGTCACTATTTTTTCCTGCAGTCTTGAATGGAAGTTTACTTACATGCGCCTTAAAATGCAGAAATTCTACTGCTTTTAAAAATGAATAGTTTATCATAAAATTAAAATACTATCAATTTAGTGACACCTTTTATCTAGATGTTTTGCAGAGACATGTTGAATTTAAAGTTACTTTTAAATCATCACAATTATGTTCATGCATTTTGTGGAAAAATCCAGGACAAAGAGCTTGAGCCAGACTTCTGCAGAACAGAATGGCTTTCTGAAAGAGAAATAATCTAACAAATATTTCAGCGAAGCAGGAAATAAGTAAATAAATAACTGAATCTAAAAACAATAAACTACAGAAAAGATAATGAGCTGATATGTACTCTTAAGTGAGGGGGACTCAATCCAGAATTGTGGAAAGCCCGAGCAAAAAGACTGAGATACAGTCAACGGTCTGAGAAAACTGATAACATGGGCACCACCTCAATTAAGATAACTGCTTCGACCTATCAGCTCTAAATAACTAAACGGCTACCTTATTCATTTCAGCACACTACAACTAAGTGCAAAGTGCTAGTCATCTTTAAGTGCTCAGACAATATTACTTTTATGTAGATAAAATAAGCATTATTAGATACTATGTGGAAAATTCCTAAGTTACTATTTAGTTATAATAATTCTGCTTACAGTAGTATCCTTAATTCTGCTCCTCATAAAAATACAAAGATAATTTTGAACATAAGACCATTTTAGAATTTGCGTATGCCAGGAAATTCGAAGTTCATAATTTTAAAGCAGTTGTTATTCTAAGGGAAACCCATTCAGATTATCTCGGGCAGATGCCAATATCCTGACAGGGGTTTGCCAGCATAATTTTCTATAATCTTTTTAGTAGTTTTCACTCAAGGAAAAAAATAGATTTTAAGAAGACGGCGGCGGGAGGGGATGTGCTAAGACTCCACTGTAACATGCATGCTATTAGGATTATTGATTTCCCAGCTTGTGCCTATTTCTTCTAAATACTTGAATTTATTCATGAGTATCCTGATAATAATAATAATAATAATAATAATAATAATAATAATAATAATAATAATAATAATAATAATAATAATAATAATAATAATAACAATAATAATAATAACAACAGTGAATGAAGACTTTTTTTTAAAGCAACATGTGAAAATAAGTCTTTCCTTGGAGAGGAGTTGCCAGAGCTTTCGTCCCCTCAGAAATGAAGAAAAATTTTCATCAGGAAAATTTCCCCCCGGAAAACTTTTGCAAATGCTCCTTCGGAGGCCACATGAGTCGAAAGAGAGTATTTTGGTTCTCGGTAACAGCGTCGTTTTTTTGGGATTTTATTTCCTTTCAGGATTTCTGCTTTGTTTTTCAGAAGACAATGAGAAGAGGAATGTTCTGGATTGGGTGTTCTACCTTGGATGATAATGAGAGACAGACACACGGACGAAAGTCACATGTTATATATATAATAAAGCAATTTCTGTCTGCTTGTCAGTCTGTCTGTCTGTTTATTTGTTCGCTATGCACGCCCAGACTATGAAAGCTAGGGATACTAAATTTTTACCATAGACTCCCCTTCACCCAAGGTAAGTTTTAATCAGAATCCGAAATTCGAGGGCTGTTTCTAAGAAGTTCGTAACCCCCTCTTTTTCATACCACCTCATTTTTACAACCCCCGGAATTGAGACTTGGGCTGCCAAATTTTTACCATATACATCACTTCCATCCCCCCTCCCCCACCAAACAGGTTTAAGTTAAAACCGAAATCTGAGAGCCGTTTTTAAAGGGGTCATAACCCTTTTTTTTCATGACCCCTCATTTTTACAAATTTAGGAGTTGGCAGCTAGGCCTACCAAATTTTTACCATAGACGCCCCCTTGCCCCAAGGTAGGTTTTAGTGAAGATCCGAAATTCGAAGGCCATTTCTAAGGCAGTTATAACACGGCCTCATCAACCTCGGGCTGGGTCACTGTAAATTTTTCTCGTGGAGTTAAGTTTCTTTTCTGCTTTGTTTTATAATGCCATACAAGTGCTGCTTGCCTCGTTGTCGAGGGGATTATGATAAGAACTCAAACGTTTGTGCATTTTCCTTTCCTAAGGATGGAAAACTGAGAAGAAAGTGGCTGTGGGTGGTTAAGAGAGAAAAAGATCTACACCAACTAAGAACAGCTGCAGGGTAAGTGACTCATTTTTGTACTTTGATTTTCAAACATATCGAATTGAACTCCAATATCCATTGTATTTATTAATTTCTTGCTGATATTTCGTATTTCAGGTTATGCGAAAATATCAGCAAGCATTGAATAATCTATAATGGACACTGGAATTCAACTCTGTATGTTTGAAAGAAAATATCCTGCTTTACGTATATATCTCGTTCGTTCTACGTTCATATCTTTTACTATATTTATATGAATACAAAATACCTTTCAGTTTCCAAACAAGATATAAACCAGGAATACATAAAATGTCGGCTGAAATGTAGTTCATTTCATTACAGGTGTGCGAGTTACATTTTTCGTCTCGAATATGTATGGGAAGTTTCGCCCTTTGACGAAAACAGTGGAAAGACGATTACTGCACGACTTGCCAAACCAGACTCCGTTAAGATGCTGTTCCATCTCTAATGCCTAATTGTCCATCTTACCTTTCATCTACCTCAAATGTAAGAGAATTGCCAGAATGCAAGAAGGCGAGGCTTTAGGAAAAAGCATTGCAAGCTGCAATGGTAGACAGCATTGTGGCTCACAATGCCTGTAAGGAAGATAGGACTTTTTTTTTTCAATTTGAATAGCCTTAATGATAAGCTAAATTTCATTGATACATCATCTTAGACTATCATAAGAAAGGAGAAATATACACGTATTTGTAGGATTTTGGAGGCTCCGCTAAATTACATACCCATGTCTTTGGTTGTGAATGACGATTGTTCAATCAGTTCATTTGTTCTCGATGTAGAAGTTAAGAAACTAGGAAACTATACAATCCCCTGTAAGATCGGCGATATAAATAAACTGGAAATTATATTGAATAATCTTACAAATTCAGATGTAGGGCAAGTTTCGAAAAAGAGTAATAGTAAAATTCTTATTTTGCCGCAAGTCATTTCTTTATTGACAACCATACCTGACGAAGATTTTAAGTATATCTCAACAATTACGTTCGTATGTGAGCAGTTAGTTCTGATGACTCAAAAAACTATAATATTCCTCAGAATACACTGTTTTTTTCATCTTTTTTGTACAACTGTTCCCCTCAAATTTACAGACTTTTCAGAGAGAGTGGTTATATTATTTTCCCAAGTTTTTCTACAGTTTAAGAGTTTTAATGCCTAAAGATTTTAGTCTTTACCTTGAACAGCATGATGCAAACTTCCTTCCATACATCAAACAAAAGCTCAGATCTCTTGCAGATGATGACTGTGAATTTATTGATGGATGAAATTCACTTAAGGGCTTACTTAGATTGTAAATGTGGTAATATTGTAGGTTCAGAATTTGACAGTTGTGTTGCAGCAACCAGCGCATTCGGTTTTATGCTGAATAGCATTAGGTCAACATTTAAAGATGCTGTTCATGTCATCCCCAGGAAATGCATAAAAGCTGAGATGTTGCATTCTATAATTAAGATTATAATGGGATTAGAAAAGATTGGCTTCACCTTACTTGGCACTATAACTGACAATGATGCCATCAATGGGAAAGCAATGTCATATTTTGCTAACCATCCAAAGTTATCTATAGTTTATGAGCATTCTTAGCGAAACAATAGACCTCTTTTTTTATGTTTGATTCGGCTCATTTGTTAAAAGGCATCAGGAATAACTGGGTTGCACAAAAAGATACAGAAAACACATTGAGCTTTCCAAACTTTTCTTACAGTGCCGAGTACTTTGAAAACGAAATTGAAATGAATTATGCTCCGCTAAATACATTGCAAAAGCTTCACTCTTTGGAAAAAAATCCTCTTTTAATTCATTCTTGCAATTTGTCACAAAAAGCATCCTGGTTATCAAACCTTAAAAACAAAATGTAAACTTAGTATTAAAGATTTTAATGAATATGTCACTGAAGCATAATTAACTTTTGGAACGAAAAACTGCTTGCAATTCTCTTCCCAAGTAGCAAATTACATTAAACTAATTCATATATGGTGGACCACAATGAATGTGAAATCTAAATTTAAAGGTAAACGGCTAAATAATCAATATGCAACACCTCTAACCAATGATGCTGGAGGTATAAAATATGAGTCTCTCAACCATTTCCATCTATGGTTTTTGGAACACACAACACATGCAATTATAGAGCTTACAAATTACTGTATTTCAGAACTGAACATTGATTACATTCTCACTGGCAAATTCCAAACTGATAATCTGGAAGAACAATTTAGTAATTACCATCAGCTTTCGGGTGCAATTATAACATATCAGTACGCCAGGTGTTGGAAAGAATAAAGAATGATATCTATTCTCAGGAACACCTCTTAATGGCAAGTCAGTCAATTTAGCTGAATTGATGGAAATTAAGTGGGAAGAAATTATTATAATGAACACGTAAATTTAAGGGACTTTAATTTGAATATCAGGCGGAAAGATTTTGAAGAATTTGAAGAAGTTATTCCAGTTATAGTCTATTTAGCTGGTTACTGCTGTTGAGAAAAAAAAAATGTTCATTTTGCAAAGAGCTTACGCCCAAGTGATATAACCGTTAACATTATCATGAACAAGAATGTAATTCTAAGTAAAATTATTAAAATGAAAATGTTTCTAGGGGTAACGAATCAGCGAAATATTGCTTTAGCATTGACAATGAAAGCACTTACAGACAATGAGAGTGGATTTCCCATTGATGTATGTGATGCAGGTCATATTTCAGAGAAGATGGAAAACATGCTTGTCTGAGTGCCAACAAATTCATTTTTGAACAATTTTTGTATGAAAGAAAATGGCTCACTGGCCCAAGGTAAAAGTGAAGGAAAACAGAAAGCTGCAAACTTTAACTTCCAATGGCCGTTAATATATTTCTTCAAAAATATTGTTTCTATAATCATGATTATTGTTTATATTATTTTCATTACTTTCCCCTGTAATAACAGTATGATTAGTTTTTCCTTCGTGCATTTTTTTACTGAATAAATGTCTTAACATAAAAAAGATTTTTTTTCCTTGTTTTGGTTACCATAGATGTTGGAAAACGTCAAACATTTCACGGACAAAATTCTTTCCTCAAGAAAGGTTTTAGTCAGAGTCGTAATTTTGAGTGCCGTTTCTGATGGGGTCATAACCCCCTTTCTTCATGCTTCATATTTTTTTATAACTTTAGAAGTTGACATCCATGGCTCCCAAATTTCTACCATAGACTTCCCTCCCCAAAAAGAATGTTTTATTGAAAATGTGAAATTTTAGGGCCGTTTCTGCCCTCTTTTTCATACACCTCATTTTTTTGCAACTCTCCGAGTTGACATCTGTGTAGTGTTTCTGTAGGTACAAACAGGCTACCCACAATATGAAGGCCATAAGGCAACCTTAGAAGTAAGAGGGGGGAACCCCCACTGAAAATGTGGGCCCAAGGGTTTCCAATAATATTAGGGGGCAGGAGGCCTAGGCCCTTTCGACTCAACAACCAGGGGAGAGGAGGGTCGTAGCCAAAGCGTCAAAGTTGGGCTACTGCATGCAAATTTTGTACCATGAATTAACATAAATAATTACAAAAGTATTTAATATGAATATCAGTTTTTAGCTATAAGGTGAGTTTCATCAAAGGCCATTTAAGGGGGGCCTCGCAATGAAAATATTTCCTGAGCAATATGTTGTAACATTTATGTGGCTACCATTGGCCGGTGGTGCCTGACTGAGCTGGTCACTGCAGTACTAGAGAATTCTAGAGTGTTGTGCAATTGATAACACGTCCAAAGGATGGGTACAGCTAGTATATATCATTATATATATATATATATATATATATATATATATATATATATATATCATATATATATATAGTATATATATATATATACATATATATATGACCTATATATATATATATATATATATAGTATATATATATATATATGATATATATATATATATATATATATATATATATATATATATATATATATATATAGTATATATATATATATGTATATATGTGTGTGTGTGTATATATATATGCATGCATGTATATATATATATAATATATATATATATATATATATATATATATATATTATATTATGATATATGTATATATACTATATATATATATATATATATATACTATATATATATGATATTATATATATATATATAGATAATATATAATATATAATAGATATATATATATATATATATATGTGTAGATATATATATATATATATATACATATATATATATATATATATATGATTATATATATATATATATATATATATATCATATATATATATACTATATATCTATATATTTAATATTGTATAACATATATACTAATCATCATATATAATGTATATAAAATATATATATATTATATATATATATATTATATATATATATTATATATATATATATATTATATATATATATATATATATACTTATTGAAGTGAAAAACATATATCAATTCCGAGGTAGTGTGAGGTAGAGCGAAATAGATATTATAGGACATTTGTAGCTCGAATGATATATATATAGATATATATATATATATATATATATCTATATATATTATATATATATATAGTATATATTATATATATACTATATATATAATATATATATATATATATAATATATATAATATATATAATATATATATAAATATAGAATATATTATTAATATATATATATATTATCAATTTAATATACTATATATGTATCTCTATTATAGATATATAATCTAATAATATTATATATATACAAATATATTACCTAGATATATCTCTCATATCTATATCTATATATATATATATATATATTCTCTATATATATCTCTACTACCTCACCGTTCATCATACATATATATATCTCTACTATCTATATATCATCTATATATCTATCTATATATATATATATATAATATATATATCTCTCCCGCAATCTATCTCTCTATTTATATATATTATATAATTATACTATATATACTATATATATAAATATATATATATATATACTATCATAATCACTATATCTATATATCTATCTATAATGTTATATATATCTGAAGAGACAAATTTATTTCACTATCTCATCTATATCTATATATTATATATATATAATATATATCTCTCTATATATAATATATATGTAATGTATAATGTATATATAAACTATCTATATCTACTATAGATATCATATATATCTAGATATATATCTAATACATCTCATTATATTTATATATATATCGTCTATTATATATATTATATCCTCTATGTATATATATATATATATATATATATATAGATTATCATATATATATATAGTATATAATAGTATCTAGATATATATGTATATATGTATATACATTATTAAAAATATATTATATATATTCTATATATAATTAATATATATATATATATATATATTATACTATATATATGATCTATATCTGTAGTATATATATATATATATATAGTCTATATATCAATATATATATATATATATATATATATAGATATATGATATGTGTGTGTTTTGTGTGTGTGTGTGTGTGTGTGTTTATATTTATATTCAAAACTAGCTGTCCCCCTCCATTGGACATGTTATCGAAAGTCCATTCACTTCTAAATGAGCTGGACTTAATCTTCCTTAGCCAATTCTACTGCAGTGACTGGCTCAGTAAGGCACCACTGGCCAATGTTAGCCACATAAATGTTACAACAGGAAAATATTTTCATTGCGAGGCCCGCCTTAAATGGCCCTTGATAAATTTCAGCATAAAGTTAAACTCTGATATTGATACGAAATGCCTTCGTAGTCAGTCAAATTTGCATGCATTAGGCCCATCTTTGATCCTTTGGGCCCTAAAGTCCAAAGGGGTGGGGGCTGTGCCACCCGCTGCTATGAAGGTCGGGATATGTGAGCTGTCGTTAGGCTGAAAGGGCGTAGGCCTCCTGCCCCTAATATTGTTTGAAACCCTCGGGCCCCATTGCTAGTTGGAGATTCCCCCTCATACTACTATGGTTGCCGTATGGCCTTCATATTGTGGGAAGCCTGGTTGTACCTATAGAAACAGTTCTACACAAATGTCAACTTCGAGAGTTGCATAAAATGAGATGTAGGAAAAAGGGGGGCTCTGACCCCTTACAAACGGCCCTAAAATTTCGGGTTTGCAATAAAACCTTCAGTACGATACTGATAAAAAAAACTGTCAATATCATTTAATCCATTGTAAAGGGGAAGTTTTCATTTTGTTCATAGTTAATGGTTTCAGAGTAATATAGCAAACAACACTAAACTAAACGGTAAAAGAACTAATTAGTCACTCTCTCTCTCTCTCTCTCTCTCTCTCTCTCTCTGTAGTTGTACTGGCGTGATCATGTAGCCACAGGTATTCCATTTCGTTTTCCTACCTTATATAGTTCATCCCCCTCGCAACCCGCCCCACTTTTCTCTCTCTCTCTCTCTCCGTAGTAGTCATCTTGCTTGGTGAGACGTTCCTGGTCGAAGTCAGATTAATCAACAAATATCACAAGTTTAACATACGTCTAGAATTTGAGAAATATCTAGAAGTGTTCGTGAACTATCGGTGATAAGATTAGTGTGGAAATAGTAGGATAAAGCGTCTTCTAAGTTAGTTTATCAAGTGAAATACTGTAAATCAGAACAAGATGGCAGTAAGCTCCAACTGCGGAAAAAAATGGCGAGATTTAGCTTGCTTGGCAGATTCGCAATACGATGAGGTAGCAGGAAGGGAACTGGCATTTCTGATCTATGAAATCAGCAACAGTCCTAACCAAAAAGATACAAAATCATTCATAGATATATTAGAAGGATACAATCCTTCAAACTGGAACAAATCAAATGAAAACATCTTGAAAATAATTGAAGAAGTTCCAAATAAAATCCAAGTGGTCAAGAGACTCATAAAGAAAATATACATAAACCAACATATTCCGACAAAGAAAATGAATAAAGTGAACCTTGTGAATATCCTAATTGATGCATTAGGAAAAAGAATGCCAAAAGCATGTAAACTGTGTAAGGTGTGGTATAGCATAGTTAATCCACAAAACCTAATCAGAAAATGTGCTGCATGCAACATTCCGACCCATCCACAGTGTGCTGAGGTAATGCAAGATATGAGAAAAGACACAAGAATTTTTTGCTCAACATGTCTACCATGGATAGACAATGTTATTAAATCAAGATTGAATGTACAAATAGTTGAGGATAAGAAGAAGAGAAGAGGAAGAAGAAGAAGAAGAAGAAGAAGAGGAAAACGTAAGAGAAGTAAACAAAACTGAAATGACAGAAAAAGATAAGGAAAACAAAGAACAAGATAAAAGTATGGATGCAGAGATACTCATTGATACTACATATGAGGCTATAAAGCAGCATACCTACGAAGAAATAAATTACGATATGACAGCACAAAAGAAAATGCCGAAGAGGCTCTACCCAGATCTACACAATGACGGGAAAGAGGAAAAAATATACAAAAAAGACAAAGTCTGCAACCTTTTGAAAAGAGGGAATTGCAGATATGGAGAAAAATGTTACTACAAACATCCTAAGGTATGTCACAACTATGAAATATATGGTAAATGTGCATACTTAGATGGATATGAGGATGATTGCAGAGATCTACATCCAAAAATATGCAAAAACCTAAAGAAGGAAAAGGATGTAAGTTCGACAAAAAATGTAAATATATGCACCCTGTAGCCATGAAAAATAATCAAATAAATAACCAATCAAGCAATAAAATCCAAAATAAGAAAGAAACAAATAAAGAGAGGAATGAAGAATATCAGGTAAAAGAAAAAGCAAGCCATCAACGAGATATGCAGAGGTGCCAGCAAAAAATTTCAATGCATCAGCTCCAAGATTCTACTCAAGAGATAATAACTGTTTTTATTATGCAAGGGGATATTGCAGATATGGAGAAAATTGCAGATTCAGACACAAAATGAATAATTATGATGAAGGAAGAACAAATATTATGGAAAAGTTGGATTTTTTAATGTCAGAATTTCTGGAAATGAAAAAAAGAACAACATACCAGAACAGGAAAGAGACATGGGAAAATCCTTATTATTACCAATATTAAATGAAGAGAAAACACGCAAACCATCATAGTGATGAATGCGCAGGGTTTAGTTACGAGTAACTCAAAAAGAAAAATAGAGTACTTAGAAGAACTAACCCAAATTGAAAAGAAAATAGATATAATGAATATAAGTGAAACCTGGTATTCCCAAGAGACTGGGAATGATGATCAAATAAAAGGGTTTCAAACTTATAGATCAGATAGAAAAAATAGGAATCAAGGGGGAACCGCAATATATGGGAAAGACAAAAAACAAGGAAAAATATATGAGAAATATAGTAACTCAGAATGTGAACTAATAGCGGTAGAATTTGAATCTGAAAAATTAATGAACATAGTAATATATAGACCTACTAATACTAAAGAGTTTGACTTAATAATAGAAAAATTGGATGATATATGTAGAAATCACAAGGACTGGACTATTCTCCTATCTGGAGACTTTCAACTTTCCTTTCGTAGACGGAACGAAACGAATAGGAGATTGTGGATGTACTTATACATATAAAAAAGAGAGTAATAGTAGTGCAGAAGATAAGAGGCAATTCGAAAAGCTATTAGATATGCTACTAGAATACAACATTCAACAAATAAATCACCTGCCAACAAGAAAGGAAAATACTTTAGACCTAGTATTTGTGAACGAGATGAATTATGTTAAAGAAATAATAGTTTATAATGCGAGTATTTCAGACCATAATGTCATAGAATTAACAGTCCATTCCAAAGCAAGTGAAAACAGAGATAAGCAAGAAATGAAAAAGTGGGAAGGATATGGAAAATACAACTTCTCCGGTAAGAAATATAAATGGTCAAGGATAGGAAATTACACTTCTATATACCAGTAAACAAAAATATAACAAATGGTCAGAAATAACAATGAAGAATTAAACAAAGATTGGGATAATATTTTCGTAAGTGATGACATAAAGGTAAATACGGAGATATTATATAAAATATTAGAGAAAATAGTGGATAAATATATACCGAAGAAGAAAAGTAAACATCAGTCATGCATACCAAGAGACAGAAGGATCTTGTTCCAGAAAATCAGAAAGTGGAAAAAAGGTCTAGCAAAAAAAAAAATGCATGGAAAGTTATAGAACTAAAAAGTAAGATAGAAAATGCAGAACAAAAGATTATACAATCAAAAGAAAATGAAAAACGGGACTTGGAAGAAAAAACCCTATTAAATATCAAGCAAAATCCCAAACTATTATACTCATATGCGAAGAAGATGAATAAAAGAAGAATAGAAATAGGCCCTCTAAGAATTGAAGGGAGATTAACGAATGAAAAAAAGGAAATTTGCAACATACTGGCAGAACGATATAAGAGAGAATTCACCCCTAGAATAGATAATGAAGATAATGATATAGAAGTAAGGGATGAAAATAGTGAATATTTAGCTGACATAGATATTAATGAAGCTGATATTGTGCAGGCTATTAATGAAATTAAAAATGGAGCTGCTGCAGGGCCTGATGGAATTCCTGCTATTTTGTTAAAGAAAGTAGTTCATGCTATCGCAAAGCCACTTGCAATATTATTAAGACAAAGTGTAGATACAGGCAAGATTTATGATGAGCACAAATTAGCATATATTACCCCTACTTTCAAAAGTGGATCAAGACTAGAGGCAAGTAATTATAGGCCTGTGAGTCTAACATCACATATTATGAAAGTGTATGAAAGGGTAATGAAGAAAAATATTATGAAACATTTAATAAAAAATAATTTGTTTAATAAAGGACAACATGGTTTCGTACCCGGAAAAAGTACACAAACCCAACTGTTAGTCCACCGTGAGAACATATTCAAAAATATGAAAAGCGGAAATGAAACAGATGTGGTTTATTTAGACTTTGCAAAAGCTTTTGATAAAGTAGACCATAATATATTAGCGAAGAAAATTAGAAAACACAATATCGTGGATAAAGTAGGAAG
The DNA here is from genome assembly GCF_015104395.2 of Macrobrachium nipponense. Lineage (NCBI taxonomy): Eukaryota > Metazoa > Arthropoda > Malacostraca > Decapoda > Palaemonidae > Macrobrachium > Macrobrachium nipponense. Next base: position 47,180,176 of record NC_061088.1, on the reverse strand, counting down.
ATGGTTAAAAGAATTTTTACACAACAGAAAACAGATAGTTATTGCAAACGACGAGAAATCGGATGAAGCCAAGGTAATATCCGGTGTGCCGCAAGGTACGGTGTTAGCTGCAATACTGTTTGTTATTATGATTGAAGACATAGACAATAATGTTAAGGATTCGGTAGTGAGTAGTTTCGCAGATGACACAAGAATAAGTAGAGAAATTACTTGTGATGAGATAGGAACGCTCTACAAAGAGACCTTAACAAAGTATATGATTGGGCAGAGGTAAATAGGATGGTATTTAACTCTGATAAATTTGAATCAATAAATTATGGAGACAGAGAAAGAAAGCTATATGCATATAAGGGACCTAATAATGAGACAATCACAAATAAGGAAGCAGTTAAAGACCTTGGTGTGATGATGAATAGGAACATGTTATGCAATGATCAAATAGCAACTCAGTTGGCAAAATGTAAAGCAAAAATGGGAATGTTGTTACGGCACTTCAAAACAAGAAAAGCTGAACACATGATTATGCTTTATAAAACATATGTTCGTAGTCCACTTGAATATTGCAATATGATATGGTACCCACACTATCAAAAGGATATTGCACAAATAGAGAGTGTACAAAGGTCCTTTACAGCTAGAATAGAAGAAGTTAAAGACCTTGACTACTGGGATAGACTACAATTCTTAAAATTATATAGTCTAGAAAGGAGAAGAGAACGCTACATGATAATTCAGGCATGGAAACAGATAGAAGGAATAGCAGAAAATATCATGGAACTAAAAATATCAGAAAGAGCAAGCAGAGGTAGATTAATAGTGCCCAAAACTATACCAGGAAAAATAAGGAAAGCACACAGGACATTAATCCACTACACACCAGCATCGATAATGCAGCGTCTATTCAATGCGTTGCCAGCTCATCTGAGGAATATATCAGGAGTGAGCGTAGATGTGTTTAAGAATAAGCTCGACAAATATCTAAACTGCATCCCAGACCATCCAAGATTGGAAGATGCAAAATATACCGGAAGATGTACTAGCAACTCTCTGGTAGACATTAGAGGTGCCTCACACTGAGGGACCTGGGGCAACCCGAACAAGATGTAAGGTCTGTAAGGTAAGGTCTTCTCTCTCTCTCTCTCTCTCTCGTCTCTCTCTCTTCTCTCTCTCTCTCTCTCTCTCTCTCTCTCTCTCTCTCTCTCTCTCTCTCTCTCTCAATTCAAAATTAAACTCAACGAGAAACGACAAAATGGCCACATAGCCTAAAGATCCATTGTACTCTGGTGAACTAAGCAGTGAATTGCGCACCTGGTTCGAGAGAGAGCGAGAGAGATAGAGACAGAGACAGAGACAGAGACAGAGAACACACAAGTGTCCATTGGCCAGTTAAATGCCTGGCATCGCAAAGGGAAGTCCTCGACTAAGTAATCGTCATTGCACAGGGGTGATCAAGAGATATTCCTAAGGCATTAACCAGCATTAGAAATTCTCTTTACTTTAAATATAAACATCCAATATCTACTCCTTGTTTGCTGGACACTATACGCACTTGTTTACTCCCATTTACCCTCATACTACCAGATTCCTGTAACTCATACCCTGCACTGAAATTCTTTTGCAGTTTCTGCATATAAAACTCCATCGAAATTCATTTCTAATATTTTCACTCACTACATCAATAACTACTGCAAACATGAATGGGCTAAGTGATGACCCTTGATGTAAACCAACTCTAACCTCAAACATTTATCTTTTGCCACAGACTTATATTCATGTCCTTTTTTCTCCTGATTTCAATTAGCTTTATCAATATTTCTGAAACTTTTCACTTTCTTAAATGCCAAAACACCACCTCCCTTGATATTTTTTCAAATACCTTCTTTAGGTTTATAAATACCCAGCTTAGCTTCTAATTGCTTTTAGGCTCTGTATAAAGAATGCATCAACTGTTCCTCTCTCTTTAATGAAACCTTACTACTGTTAATAAATCTTCACAATTGCTTGTAGGTTTTCATCATGTCACTTTCTATAACCTTTACTGCTGTTATGGTAGTTTGATTCCACTGTCATTTCAACACTTCTTTGCGTCTCCCTTCAGATTGTTCGATTAAATCTAACCAACCATAGGCTGGCACCGATCTTTTCCCTAAGAAGGCCTGTAAATGTGAAAGAAAATATGAGGCCTGGTGTGAATCTCCAGAAAAGTAACTGGCCTAGGAGAGGGCGTGCTAAAGATGGCTTCCTACGACATGGAACTTGCGTGGTGAAGAGATATGGGCAGTATAAGGGTAACTGGGAATAGTGAAGAGCGAAGGCTAATATTATGCGATAGCTTGTCGAAGGGGACAACATTAAGTATAAACTTCCACAGGAAGGTTAGAGTAGTTACAACAAATCTCAATCTCCGCACACTGAAAGTTATATGAAGGTTATGTGTTCAAGTTAAAGAAAAGAAAAGCTTTAGTCATATGGAGTAAGAGACTAAATATAGCATAGGTTATTGCCTTTGAAAGGTCAAATGCACATATTATCTGCCTCCGAGCTAAAAACGTGGCTTCTACTTTCAATCAAACGACGTCGTTTCCCCTTTCAAGGGAAATGACAAGTACCTCAAGTCTCAGATTAATACCTTAACCCTAGACTACTGGCTGCGTGCGATAGATTTATATTCTTGTTTATTGATTTTCTTCTATTTTATTATATATCGAGTGTCCTGAAACCAGATGAAATTAGGGATTCGATCTCAACACTATAGTTCCCGACCGACGAGTCTCAGGGCTTCAGCATCGTATCTCGTCACCTAGGGATCAACAATACGTACGATTTCTTAACATTAGGCCTATTCAGAATAGCTGGGATAGGCCATAAGTACGTATTGCATCCAAGATGTTCGATGTAATCAATAAATATTTCCCTTTTTGCTTTTCTCTAATGCTGTGTCAACAGCCTTTCTTGTCAAAATTAATCTCAACAACCAACCTGCCTCTATATAATTTTTTGGGTGGGTGTGGTTAATTTATCTCTTTGACATTTCGCCTTGTTTTTCTTCCTCGCATTCAGCAATTTTCTAAATGAGATCCATCGATTCAGTTCAAGTTCATTGTAGTAAAAAAGGATTAGATTTCAAAGCGCGACTATTCATCGATTGACTTTGTTACCAATAATTCATCTAATCACGATCATTTTTGTAGCTTCGAAAAAACAACGCGGTTATTTTATATTATGAAAAAAACAAAAAAAATAATACGCAGATACATTTCGAGTATCATGCATCCATTATTGAGTACGTAGTCGAAATCCCTGCATAAATAGGCGGTATCTGGCATCATTTTCCATGATATACGTTTGTGCACAAACCGGGCAATGCTATAACCTGCAGGGCGATGGCACAATCACAATGGCACATGGAAATTCCCACTTGTTAGTAACTCATCTGTTTTCACAGAATATTGATCTGGATCGGGGATATATTTACGCATATTAAAAATGCACGTATACTCTGATAATTTTTCTTCTTTCATTTTCAATATATTATATAGATATATATATATATATATATATATATATATATATTATATATAATATATAATATATATATTGTATATATATATAATTGACACTCAGTTTTAAAACTAAGGGATTATTTACGCATATTAAAAATGCACGTATACTCTGATAATTTTTCTTCTTTTCATTTTCAATATATATATAAGGGGATATATATATATATATATACGCATATTATCCACGTACTCTGATAATTTTTCTTCTTTCATTTTCAATATATATATATATATGATATAATATATCATAATATATATATTATATATATATATATATATATATATATATTATATATATATATATATATATATATATATATATATATATATACATATATATGATATATATTATATATATATACTATTTACGTCATAAAATTAAAAATAGGTACATATATTTATTAGCATCGTTTAAAACTGGGGCAGCAAATATATTATACTCTGATAATTTTTCTTCTCATTTTCAATAAATATATATATATATATATATATATATATATATATATATATAATATATATATATATATATATATATATATATATAAAAAACACTCAGTTTTAAAACTAAGGAAGCAATTCGGTGGAATTGCTTCCACCCTCATCAAGCAGTGAATGACAGAAGAAGTAACACTAGTAACACTAGTAAAATATATAATAGGAGCTATGCCCTTAGGTGACGTCTGGTGCCGCCACGCCACTAAGCCATTGTGGGTTCTGTTAATTTTCTTAATTTGCTTCGTCGTTGCCTTCAGGAAGATGTTGTCTATTTGGTCAGAATCCCATGCGCCATTGAAAAGGTTGCTCCTATTATCTTGTTGTTTTATTAGTGAATATTCCACAATTTGACATTTGAATAGGCAGTTGCTCTTGTAAAAAAATTTGGGATTAGTTCCAATCCATAGTATGATTCGTGTTGTTTATATGATGGAAAATTGCCAAATTATTTTGTCCATATCTAACTGATATTTATGTTGCATTATTCTTTCCAAGAGACATTTTTCAGTGAAACCGATATATGACTTATCACAGTCCTTACAAAGGTCCTCATAAACTCCAAGGGCATATCTCCTGTTATATATTTCAGTAATGTTACTCCTTCTGTCATTTACTGCTTGATAAGGGTGGAAGCAAGTCCACCAATATAGAGTCCTTAGTTTTAAAACAGAGTGTGTTTTAATGAGCCTTTTATACTTGAGACTTGTCATGTTTTAACAGACGAAATTTAATTTAAAACATCTAATATATATTATATGATATATATATTATAATATATATATCATATATATATATATATATATATAGGTAATATATAATTTAATATAATTATATATAATATATATATAATATATATATATACATATATTATATATTAATATATATTAATATATATATATATATATATATATATATTATATATATATAGATATAATATATTATATATATATATATATATATATATATATATATAATATATATATATATATATATACACACAATATATATATATATATATATATATATATATATATATATATATATATATATATATATATATATATATATATATGAGAGAAAAGAAAGTAGATGTTGTGTGTGTGCAAGAAACGCGGTGGAAAGGAAATAAAGCTAAAGAGTTGGGAGATGGATATAAGCTATATTATAGTGGAGCAAATAAACAAGGTAAAAATGGAGTTGGCATAGTACTGTCTAGTGAACTAAAGAACTCGGTAATAGAAGTGCATAGAAAGAATGACCGTATCATCAGATTGAAGATATGTTATGGAGGAGAGATTCTGAATATTATAAGCGCATATGCACCACAAGTTGGTTGCACAGAAGAAGAGAAGGGAAATTTCTGGAGAGACATGGATGGAATAATGCAAGAACTGGAAGAGCATGAGAGGGTGATAGTTGGGGCAGATTTGAATGGGCATGTCGGAAGTGAAAATGAGGCGATTGGGCGGGTGCATGGGGGCCATGGAATTGGGGAGAGAAACCCAGAAGGAGAGAGTGTAGTGGACTTTGCTGTGTCATTCGACATTGCAATAGTAAACACATTCTTTGAGAAGAAAAGGGAACACCTAATAACATATAGGAGTGGGGGAAGATTCTCCCAGATAGACTATTTCTTGTATAAAAGGATAAATCTGGTGGAGGTCAAGAACTGCAAAGTTATTCCAGGCGACCATGTAGCCCCCCAACACAGGCTGCTATGTATGGACTTGAAGTTGAAAAGGGAAAGAAAAACCAAAGCTAAAGGGATAAGGAAAATTAAATGGTACGAATTACAGAAGGAAGGGGATAAGAAGAGAGAGTTTAAGAGGAGGGTTTTGGAGGATATTGATATAGGGATTGAAGATGTTCAAGAATGGTGGGCACGAAATGCAGCAGTAATAAGAAGGCATGGAAAGGAGCTGCTAGGAGAGACATCTGGTATCATATGGGAAGAAAAGGAGAGTGGGTGGTGGGATGAAGACATTGAGAAAGTAGTAAAAGATAAGAAGGAGGCAAAGAAAAGATGGGAAGAGTCACAGTCAGTGGAAGACAGAAATAGGTACAGAGAGAAAAACAAGGTGGTGAAAAAGGTGGTAGCCCAAGCTAAAGCAAAGTCGTATGATGATGTGTATAATGAGCTGGGGACAAAGGAAGGATTAAAGAAGATGATCAAGCTATCAAAGGCTAGAAATAAGAGCACCAAAGATATAACACATATCAAACAAATAAAGGATCAAGAGGGTGTAGTGCTTAGAAAGGAGGAAGACATTGTGAAGAGATGGAAAGAATATTTCGAACAGTTGTTAAATGAAGAAAATAATAGACTAATAAGAGAGGATGGGCAAGTGAACATTGGCATGGTAATGAGGTTTTCTAGGCAAGAGGTACTAAATGCACTGAAGAAGATGAAGAATGGGAAGGCAACCGGACCAGACATGATCCTGGTGGAGGCATGGAAAGCATTAGGAGATGGAGTGGATATACTGTACGATCTTATGATAAAGATCCTTGAACAGGAAAAGATACCAAATGAGTGGCGTGGGAGTATATTGATCCCAATTTTTAAAGGGAAAGGCGATGTCCAAGAGTGTGGTAATTATAGGGGCATTAAATTGATGTCCCACACTTTGAAGATACTGGAAAGGATGATAGATGCTAGACTGAGAGAAGAAGTACAAATAGGTAAAGAGCAGATGGGATTTATGAAGGGAAGGGGAACAACAGATGGTATATTTTGTCTGAGGCAATAATGGAGAAATTCGGGGAAAGACAAAGGGACCTACATATGGTATTCATTGACCTTGAAAAGGCTTATGACCGAGTCCCGAGACTAGAGGTATGGAGGAGCCTGAGGGAGAAGATGGTGCCAGAGAAGTATGTGCGATTGATACAAGAGATGTACCGGAATGTATTTACCAGAGTGAGGAGCAGTGTTGGGGAGACAGAAGGTTTTGAGGTGAGAGTAGGATTACACCAGGGGTCGGCTCTGAGCCCACCCTTTATCTTTAACATAGTGATGGATGTTATAATAGAGGAAGTAAGGGAGACAGTACCATGGAACATATTGTATGCGGATGATATTGTTCTGTGTGCAGAGAGCAGGGAAGATCTGGAAGTGAAATTGGAAAGATGGAGACAAGTACTGGAGGACAGAGGAATGAGAATAAGTAGATCCAAGACAGAATATATGGGTACCACCACTGAGGGGGATGATAGAGAAAGTATTCAGCTTGGTGGAGAGCAAATAAGGAGAGTTGATAAGTTTAAGTATTTGGGATCTTTTGTTAACGCTGGAGGAAGTATGGAAGAAGAAGTAAAACATCGGGTACAGGCAGGCTGGAACAACTGGAGAGCGGCCTCGGGAGTTCTTTGTGACAAAAGAGTGCCGCTTAGGTTAAAAGGAAAATTTCACAAGACGGTGGTAAGAACAGCAATGCTGTATGGTACGGAAACAGCAAGCATGAGAAAAGCAGAGCAGAAGAAGATGGATGTGGCAGAAATGAGAATGCTTAGGTGGATGTCTGGGGTAACAAGAGTGGATAGGATCAGAAATGACTACATAAGGGGGTCAACTAAGGTGGTGGAAGTATCAAAGAAAGTGCAGGAGGGGAGGCTGAGATGGTATGGACACCTGTTGAGGAGAGATGAGGACCACGCTGGGAGACATACTATGGGGGTGGAGGTGCAAGGAAGAAGAGAGGGAGACCAAGAAAGAGATGGAAGGACTGTGTGAGAGGAGACTTAAATGAGAAGGGAATTGATGAGGCAGAAGCACAAGATAGAAATAGATGGAAACGGTTCATCCGAAACGGCGACCCCATATAAAAATGGGAACAAGCTGGGAAGAAGAAGAAGAATATATATATATATATATATATATATATATATATATATATATATATATATATATATATATATATATATATGACTGGTAAAAATGTTCTGTAACAACAGAATTCCATCTAATAAAAGGACCCCATAAAAACACCAAAATGTAGAGAGAAAGTACTATATTTCAGAGACTGCTGTCTCTCTCTTCAGGTATATGAATGAGAAAAGTTTACAGAAAAGGTGGTATTTATACCAAGAGATCCGTCCACAAGTAAGCCAATTTAGGTCACCCCCGCTGATAATCTTCCTTTAATCTTCTTGAGCGTTGGTTGAATGAAGACTTCGTCGACGACATCTGAGATCCACCCGCCTTTTGAGATGTTCATTACCTGCTTCTTTTATTAATTGGCCGATTCCATCATTTGACTCTTGTACCGGCAGTTGCTGCTATAAATCACACGTGACAAATTCCAGTTTATTCTATGGTTATGTTCATTTATATGGTTGAAAATAGCCGAGTTCTGTTGTCCACACCTAACTGACCATTTGTGTTGTATTAATCTCTGGGGAAGTGATTTACCTGTAAATCCGATGTAAGATTGGTCACAGTCCTGGCATGGGATCTCATAGACCCCAGAGTCTTTGGGAGATGTCTTTTGTTGGACGTTAATCAGGGATTTGGCTAAGGTATTTGGGTAGGTAAATGCAAAAGGGTTGGATTTCCCAAGGGTGTGGGTTATTCTCTTAATCGTCTCCAGGTGAGGAATTTTTATTTTATTGTTGGGCGTGTCTCTGGTCTTGTCTTTAGGGGGTCGGTAGAAAATTATGTTTGCTTTTTGAATTGCTTTCTCAATTATATGGTCAGGATTCTTTAAAGATGAAAGTTGCTTGCGAATTAGTTCAAATTCTTTTTCCAGGAAATCTGGGGAACAAATTCATAAGGCTCTTAAGAATAGGTTGCTAGCTACACCTATCTTGATAGTATTGTCGTGATAGCTAAAGTAGTGAATATATGAAAGTGAGAACGTTGGTTTTCTGTATATGGTAAATTTGTATTCTGTCGTGTCTCTGATTATTAAAACATCAAGAAAAGGAATTTTGTTGTCTGTTTCGCATTCAACTTTAAATTTGATGCTGGGCACTAATGCGTTTAATTTTGAGAGGAATTCATTAAAATTACCCCACTTATTATCCCAAAATGTTAGGATGTCATCCACGTATCTCATCCACAGCATGTTTTTGGGTTTTGTTGCATTTATTACTGTAGTTTCAAAGTATTCCATGTACAGATTGGCTAAAACAGGACTTAAAGGACTACCCATACTACACCCGAATTTTTGCTTGTAGAATGATTCCCCGAATGAAAATACGTTATTAGATGCACATAATTCAACTAACTTTATTATTTTGTCAAGCGCCAATGGGAAATGATCTGAATAACGGGATAATTTTTCCCTTAAAAACTGAAGAACGTCCTGTACTGGTACTTTTGTGAATATATATATATTTATATATATATATATATATATATATATATATATATATATATAATATATATATATATATATATATATACACAAAGTAAAGCCACACAATTACACGTGAAATAATGCGTTACACGAGTAAAATAAAACTATCTTAGTATGAAATGGCCAAGATTCTAATAATTTCTTTTGCGAGATTTTACTTTAACTATGGTCGTCAGAACATCAGAGAAAGGAAACCGACTAACTTGATCGATCATAGCAGTAGTTTCAGTTTCGGTTATTGATAAATTTTATCACAGTTACATTAAAGTTTGAACTACATAATAAAAATGGTTATTTAACTTTTTTCAAGTTAATGAGTTATGAATTTCGGACTCTAGGTTTGCGCAAATTTCATATCTTATTATTAGCGCTCTAACTATGAGTTATCTCTCTCTCTCTCTCTCTCTCTCTCTCTCTCTCTCTCTCTCTCTCTCTCTCTCTCTCTCTCTATATATATATATATATATATATATATAATATATATATATATATATATAATATATATAATATATATATATATAAGCGAATACCACAGGATAATGATAGTCAGAAATCCAAGCGCTTTCGTCTTTACTAAGACATTGTCAAGGAGCTCCTTGACAATTTCTTAGTAAAGACGAAAGCGCTTGGATTTCTGACTATCATTTTCCTGTGGTATTCGCTTATTTAATGAAGTCACGGGCATCTGCTGTGATTTTATATTATATATATATATATATATATATATATATATATATATATATATATATATATATATATATATATATATATATATATATGTTACTGGCATGATCAGCAAAGCTGTACTAGTCAGGGTCACCCATACTCGGTTGGTTTGTTGTGAGCAATCAGACCAAAGTCTCCCAGTTTCACCAATCCGCAGGTGATGAACAATTGTCCAAACCCCAGACATGAATGCAACAACCCCGTCTCGGCCCCCGAGTCATCCCCAGCGGCAGTGGAGTAACTCCCCAGGGTAGCGGGCAGATAACGTCCCACTGCAGGGGGTGCAAAAAATCTCTGGAATAGAACAGGCCACCTTTGGAAACTGAACCTTGCATCGTACAATGTCAGGACTCTGTCTAGAGAAGATCAGGCTGTGTTACTTGAAGAGCCGAATGAAATAAAATGGGATATAATAGGATTAAGTGAAATTAGACGAACTGGGGAATCTTATATAGAGTTAAAACCGGGTAATATATTTTGCTTCAGAGGAAATGAAAGGAACAAAGAAAATGGAGCGAGTTTTCTTATTAATAAAAATATTGCAGGTAACATAGAAGAGTTTTATACTATCAATGATAGAATAGCAGGATTGTTTATCAAACTAAATAGAAAGTATAAACCGAAGATCATTCAAACGTATGCACCAACAACATCCCATACAGAGGAAGAAATAGAATTTTTTTAGGAAGATCTGGAGATATCTTTGAAAAAACATAAGACTCAATTTACATTTGTTTTGGGTGATTTCAATGCTAAATTAGGCCGAAAGAAGAGAGGAGAAACAGCTGCTGGTAAATTCGGAGTAAGCACAAAAAATGACAGAGGAGACATGCTTGTAGAATTTGCTGAAAGAAACAATCTAAAAGACATGAACCTCTTTTTTTATAAAAAAGGAAAATAGAAAATGGACATGGAGGAGTGCAAATGGAGAAGCGAAAAACGAAATAGGCTTTATCCTCAGTGAAAAAGTTAATTAAGTGAAAGTCAAGCGACCATAGAATGGTGAAAGTAAAATTTGTCTAAATCTAAGGAAAAAAAGAAAAAAACTAATTTTAAGAAAGAAAGTTTATACTCCTGTAATAAGAGAAAAATCTCATGAGTTTAGTTTAGCAATATAAAATAGGTGCTCCCAGCTACATTGAAACAAGTAAAGAAGAAATGAATGGTAACTTAACAAAATTTGTATTAGAATCAGCACAAGAGGTAGGTGGAAAAGTTCCTAAGCAAGATCAAGGAAAACTTTCAGAAAACACCAAAAGCCTAATCAAGAAACGATTGGAAATGAGGGTAAAATCCAAGAGAGATGAAACAGAACTGGCAGAACTATCCAAAACAATTAACAAACTAAAATCCCAAGACTTTCGTAAACACAATCAGACCAAAATTGAGGAAACACTAAAAAAGGGAAGAAGTATCTTGTATATGAAAAGAAGACTTGGGACACGGCGCAACAGATATTTGCTTTAAAGGATGTAAATGGAAATATTATCAAGAAAAGAGATGGAGTGATAAATATTGCTAAGGATTTCTAAATAATGATGTACAATATTGATATAAGAAATAACTTTGTCAACAGAAATAATGAAATACCTGAGCCGGTACCAAAAGTAACAGTACGAGAAGTAAAGAAAGCATTAAAAGTCATGAAAAGAAACAAAGCAGCAGGAGAAGATGACCTAACAATTTATTTAATAATAGATAGAGAAGATTTCATAATAGTAAAACTCGCTGAACCTTACACAAAATGTTTGCAAGAATGTTCTATGCCTACAGCTTGGAAAAACTTCATCTTATATTAACTCACAAAAATTGAGACTCAAATTACCTGAAAATTTTACAAAATATTTAAAAAGATCATATTAGGCCGAATAGAAAGACAGCTAGACTTTAATCAATCAAGAAAGCAGGCAGGTTTTAAAAGCGGGTATTCAACAACTGACCATATCCATGCAATTAACCAGCTAAAGGAAAAATCAACAGAGTATGACAAACTGCTTTGGCATTTATAGACTTTCTCATAGTCTATAAATGTATGGCCTTTATATACTATGAGAAAGCTTTTGATTCTGTCAGAACTTCAGCAGTAATGAAAGCCCTTCAAAAGCAAGGAATAGATGAATCATATGTTATAACACTTGAAGATATCTACATGGGTAGTACAGCAATCCTAAAACTGCATAAAGATAGTGAGAAATTTCCGATTGAGGAAGGAGTTAGATAAGGAGACCCCATCTCTCCTAAATTATTCACAGCGTGCCTAGAAGTTTTTAAGAATTTAGATTGGGAAAATATAGAAATTAACATTAATGGGACTACCTTAACAACTCAAGATTTGCAAGTAATATAGTTCTACTAAGTGAATCAGGTGAGGAACTGCAAAAGATGAAAGAAGATTTGAATAGAGAAAGCAGAAAGGTTCAGTACCCCTGACAAGTAACTTGAGGAGTGCCAGACTGATCATAGAAAAATATGGCATTGTGCCAAATGTCACACTCTTTACTATAAGCCTATTGGCTTTAGAGGCATACTTCTTAAAACTGATCATACCCTTGGTGACATTTTCATGAAGGTTAACCGGCCATAGGGCTACAAACTCTGGTAAATAGCAATCTGCATAGGCAGAACATAAATGAAATGAGAGGTGCTTAATAAGGCTTAAAATGAGATGAAAAGTGAATAGAGTAGAAGTAGAGTAAGTTACAAAGATGATAAGAAGGGAGTAATAGAGGAAGAACCTAGCATACTGTTCTGGTCAGGGGGGCCAGAATTCTCCTTAAAATGGAGGCACTGTTGCAAGGGGATTAGTGCAGAGAGTGTATCGATTCTCTTAGGTTACTTGGAGCTTAGATGCCATGTAATATTTTTCCTTAGACCTCTCCGAGGTTGGTTCGGTTCAATGACATTGTAGAGGACCTTGGGGGACTCAACTCCGAGGGAGATACATGAATGTCAGCTGCTCTGGCTACTGCAACAAAGGGAACAGCAGCATTCTTTACCAGTCCTAACATAAATTATCACAGTTCCTAAACTTCTTCGGCCAAGTCTGATTCGGCAGAGTCCTTATTCCAGGACTGGTCAGCTGAGGATGGGGAAGAAGATGAAGGGGTTATCATTGGCATTGTCGACTCACAAGTTGTGAGACTACACCTTTGGGGGAACTTTCGCTGTAGTCATGAGAATCCGGGGGAGTTCCTAATGGAATTGGTTTGTCCTCTGTCACTGGCACTAGTAGTGGGGCCAAACCCGGAGATAAGAGGTGGCCCGGATTGGGATCTCCAGGAAGGAGATTCAAGTCTTGCTCTAGCAGTGGCACTAATGTAATGCCATGCACAGGAGGGGGATCTGAAATGGACTCAACGTCCACGATGGGAGGAACATGGCACTGTCCGTCACCCGAAAGTTTTACTGACAGAGAGTTACTGTCTGGTTTGGGGTCTTTAGTAGAGAGACCTAAGGTACGGTTTGGCACTGGCACAGTGGTGGGCCCATGCCTTGAAGATAAATTCAACAATGGCTCACTGTCTGGGATGGGTGGAGCATAGCACTGACCTGGGCACTCAACTGGTACAAGTAGTTATTTAACCCTAGATAGATTTCGCTATATTGGTACCCCGTTAAAGGTGTGTGCGGGTCGAGCTCAACCCGAGCAGCTAGAAAAATTTTACAAAACTCACTAACTTCATTTTTACTGTACATTTTTTTTCTAAAATCAGTTTCAACATTCACAAATGCTAATGAAAAGATAAATAATACCCATCGACAAATTAAATATTTATTACAAATATTTTTTAAAAATAATTATATGGAAAAAACATTTTATGAATACATTTACAAAAAATACAAAATGATATATATGTACAGAAATTGAGGGAATCCTTAATATGGTGACTGCCAGAAAAGGTGATGGACTCATAGAGGTCAAAATCTGAAAAGAGAAAAAAGGGGTAAGATTTTTTGGCTAAAAAGAAAAGTCAATATTACACGAATTTTGTTGGTACCTAAATGAAATAGGAAGTGACTATTTTTTTACAGAATAATCCTGGAACGGAATTATGCAAAAAAAAAAATTCACAAAGATGTTATTTGCTGTTATATCAGGGGCCAAATCTAGAGGTAGTTTTTTTACCTATTTTCACTATGAAAATTTCTTATAGAAATCGTTGTAACTTTTATAAGATGTGATATTTATACATGAAAATCTACCAGAATACCACAAATTCTATAGAGAACAAGAATAGAGATATGGCAACTTCCCTTTGGGATATGCCAACAAAATGGCCACAGTCGACACCTATTCCGAAGGCCACATCTATCACCTCAGATAGAGGAATGGAATGTAAATTTCAATGTGTTATTTACTTATCTAATTATGCGTGGGTTTACATAAAAGTATTTTGGTGGCTTTCTTGATGTTTGAACATTATTTTACGGTAATAAAAAAATCTGAACTAAAAAACTTACTCAAATGTTAAGGTCATTTGTTGACCTCGTTTCACCAGGAAAATTTCTTATAAAAATCGTTGTAGTTAGTATAAAATATGATATTTATGCATGGAAATCTACCGGAATATCACACATTTTATAGAAAACAAGAATATATAGCGATATGGCAACTTACCTTTCGGATATAAACACAAAATGGCCCCCGACCATGACAAGTGCGACAGCCACATCTACCACCTGAAATGGAGGAATGGAATGTAAATTTCAATGTGTTATTTACTTATCTAATTATCCGTGGATTTGCATAAAACTATTTTGGTAGCTTGTTGGATACTTGAACATTATTTTGCAGCCATAAAAAAATCTGACTCAAAAAACTTACTCCAATGTAAAGGTCATTTGTTGACCTCGTTTCACCATGAAAATTGCTTATAAACATCGTTGTAATTAGTATAAAATATGAAATTTATGCATGGAAATTTACCAGAATATCACAAATTCTACAAAAAACAAGAATATATAGCGATATGGCAACCTACCCTTCGGATATATACACAAAATGACCCCCGACCACGCCAAGTGTAACGGCCAAATTTGCTACTTGAAATGGAAAAAG
>NC_061088.1:47147473-47162473 GCF_015104395.2 Macrobrachium nipponense | reverse complement strand
TGCCCTCAGACTTAGCCTCCAAGTTGTCCTCAACATCACGTTCTAATTCATAGAGAAGTGCGTTAATAGCATCTTCACCCAGAGGTCTGTCTCTTCAAGGCCAATACTGAAAACTGAATAAAAAAGCAAAACTTTAGAAATGAGCACTCTAAGGAAACTCTGACATATGACCATATATGGGCATCTCACCCAATGCCCCAGGCAAGCACATGATAAACACACCATCCTCCCACATATTCCAATAAAATAGAAAATTATACTAATTAGTTATATAAAATAAACACTGTCCTACATGAATTAGTTATAATAATTTTGTTTTTTGCAAAAAAATACAAAATTTAGCACTCGAACGGAATTTGACCATATGGCAACTAGGGCATCTCAGCTGATGCTCCTGGCATGCGTCGCAATAAAACACACCATCCTACCACATATTCCAATACTAAAACAAAATTATACCAATTAGTTATGTAATAAACACTGCCATACATCAATTTAGTTGTTATAACTGTTTTTTTGCAAAAAAGCACAAAATGTGACACTCGAACGGAATTGGACCATATGGCAACTTAGGGCATCTCAGCCAATGCCCCGGGCATGCACACAATAAAACACACCATCATCCCACATACTCCAATAATAAAACAAAACTATACTAGCATGCACGCTGTGCAATATGAAAGGTTTACCTAATAACTTTGCTTTTTGCAAAAAAACAGAAATTAACATTCAAAGGAAAATGGACCATATGGCAATATATAGCATCTCAGCCACTTCCAAGGTGACACGTGATATACACACTGTCCTACAACATTTTCCATTATCACAGAACTATACTAATTAGTTATTATGCACACAGTCCTACATGAATTGAGTATGTAATAACTTTGCTATTTGCAAAAAGACACAGAAATTGGCACTCGAAGGGGAATGTACCATTTAGCCATATTATGGCATGTCAGCCATGAACAAAGGCACTCATATGATAGATACATCATCCTCCGACATATTCCAATATTACAAAACACTATTAGCATGAATACTGTGCAATATGCGATGCTTACCTAATAACTTTCCATTTTGCATAAACACCAGAAAGTGGCACTCGAAGGAAAATGGTCCATATGGCAATATATGGCATCTCAACAACTCCCATAGTCACGCAGGTGATATGCACACCATCCTATAACATTTTTCAATATTACAAAACTATACTAATTAGGTATTTTGCACACGGTCCTACGTGAATTGAGTGCTTAATAACTTTGCTTTTTGCAAAAAAACACAGAAATTGGCACTCGAAGGGGACTGGACCATATGGCCAAATATAGCATGTCAGCCATGAACAAAGGATTTCATATAATAGATACATCATCCTCCGACATATTCCAACATTACAAAACACTATTAGCATGAATACTGTTCAATATGTGAGACTTACCATAAAACTTTGCTTTTTGCAAAAAAAAAAAAAAAAAAACAGAAATTGGCACTCGAGGGAAAATGGACCATATGGCGATATATGGCATCTAAGCTACTACGAAGGTCATGCACGACGTAGGTACACTATCCATCCACACTTTCCAACACACCAAAGACACATGGCTATGCCTACTGTTCAATGAGAAATTGTTATGTAATAAATTGATTTTCGATCACCTACCTCTTAAAGGTGTGTGCGCTTCAACCTCGACCCAAGCGATTCTCAGAAAAGGGAGAAGTACTTAAGGCAGACCTAGGCAGCTCCACACACGATCATGGCTTGTAGACGAGTGACCGCCTGCAGGTCGATCACACCCAGATTTGACACAGGTGATAATTAATGGGAAAAAACATGTTTATTGAAATATGCCTTGGGTCGCATGCCACCTGTTGCACTTATCCAGGGTTAAAGGTAGGTATATGAGGATTGTTGATGCTTGTTGAAGCTATTGAAGGGTTACGGTCCTTGGACTATCGAAACTTAGAAGGGAAGTGCATATCTCATCCCAGAAGGACATCATAACATCCAGGAAGATAAGTTTCTACAGCCAGTGTACATATTATGACAAGCTTGTGCTGATCAACTTTAGCTCCATATTGAATGCTATCTTCCACATGATAGACATTTGCACACTAGAGTTATCAAATACTTTGACCTGGTGAGCGGGATAACTACCTCGAGTAGGTGCCACAGAGATAGGACCCTTAGTTGAAGGGCCGAACGATGAAGGGTTTGTAACTGCCATGGCAATGGAGGGGGTAGCTTATTTATTATGTCATTTTGCTCTTGAAGGGGTGTGTCCACATGCTTTGCATGCAGTATAGTAATTGCTACCGTAACCATTCTCTAAGACAAACGAACATGGAATTGATTATGAAGAAAATGTGGAATGAAATATTTATTGTTACTGTAATCTTTTTAAGGTGAATTTATGCAGACACAATCGATTTACGAGTTTTACAAAATATAAATTATGTGAAAAATAGAATCATACAGCTTCAAGAACATAAAAAATTTTGGTTATTTATTGCTTCCCTCGATCAAAGGATAACCGTTACACCTATGCATGCAAATACAGGGGTGTTTACTACCTAATAGACCTCCGATTTGGGAGTGAGGGGAATTGAATTTTATGAAAGTAAAAAAGAAAACCCTAATACATCTTAATTTTATCTACCTGGTACTCAGAGAGTTACTGGGTGGGGTATTTTACACATTCGCAACCACATGGGTGGCCAAATGAATGCTCAAGGTCATATTTGTTTGCAACTGTGACTTACGGGAAATTTCCCAATCAGAATGTATTTATAAAATAAACAATAGACAGACTCCTTTCACGTGAGTGATAGTGTCCAAGAGCTAAGGTCCTTTGAACTCAAAGGACCTTAGCTCTTGGACACTATCACTCACGTGAAAGGAGTCTGTCTATTGTTTATTTTATAAATACATTCTGATTGGGAAATTTCCCGTAAGTCACAGTTGCAAACAAATATGACCTTGAGCATTCATTTGGCCACCCATGTGGTTGCGAATGTGTAAAATACCCCACCCAGTAACTCTCTGAGTACCAGGTAGATAAAATTAAGATGTATTAGGGTTTTCTTTTTTACTTTCATAAAATTCAATTCCCCTCACTCCCAAATCGGAGGTCTATTAGGTAGTAAACACCCCTGTATTTGCATGCATAGGTGTAACGGTTATCCTTTGATCGAGGGAAGCAATAAATAACCAAAATTTTTTGGTTATTTTAAATCTAACTGTGTCAAATCTAACTAACTGAGAATGGCCAAAAGCGAGAGTGGTTGTTTTCAAGGTAAAAATGTGTGCTGAATCTAAAAATGAGCATCTTACAAATACCTGACGGGACATATGCCTATAAGGCACCATTTGCCATCATGACGGTCGTAACAGACTTCCGACCAAATGTGACAACTTAAGGTGGAACTGTCTTTGATTAATGACACCTTTCCTATTCTGTTATTATAGTAACAACATTTTGTAACTTTTAAATGAATTATTAATGTTTTAAAGAATATATATTGGATTTTTTATGTTTCAATCCATGACCAAATGGGTGCAGTGCAAAAACGTTTGTGTGCATCATAATATTGTTTTATCAATATCCAATATTACAGTTTTTATTTTTATTTATTTTTTTTATTTTTTTTATTTCAGAGTGATATGCATGATGGCAGAGACTCCCAATGAAGCAATCCCAGGGTCTTCCAAGCCTGTGTAATGCATTTATATACTTCATATTACATCCGACACAAAAGACAGTGATGTTAAGGAATTTGATGAAAACACATGGAAGACTGCGAAAAGAGCGTCAAATGTGAGGAAAGAGAAATATAAGTCCTCTAAATATGCTTCTGTCTGCGAAACTGCAATTTCTAAATCATAGTGAGGAATATGGCTACCACAGGCATTACTACAAGATATTCACTTCAGTACTTAAGGTCCTGAGTTCAAAGGATGCAACATTCTTTGTAGGTTTTAGGTATTGATCCATTGGTTTTAAGAAAGCTTTGAATATGCAACACCTGGAAAGCTATAGCTAGCAGTGGGTGTAGTCGTTTGCAGTGGTTGAAGTGTTTTCCAGCAATAAATCCTCTAGATGATCCAAGAGCCAAGACATTCGTGTCCCCAAGAATATGGGGTCCTCCAGATTCATCTATGAAATGTCCAAGTGAAGCAAAATAAGCCATTATGATGTGAAAAACATAAAAGCATGTGAACAGATCATCATACTTTGGAGATTCTTGGTCCTGTATCTGCATAGCTGGTTTTGCGATTGCCAGATCATAGGTCACTAGTGTGCATGTTACAGTCTGTGAACGTCTTATTGCTTCAGCAACCACATCCAGTTGTGTCGGGGGTGGATGCAAGTTCTCCATATATCTGACAATCTGGAATGGAAGTTTATCTTCTTTGATGTATGAATTCCAACTGGACCACATTGGTGTATCGTCAAATAGTTCACAGGACATTGCCCATGTTATATCTCTTCTTATCTGAATCAGATGACTAGGTTTATTAACTACTTTTACTGAATAGTTGAAGGTTGAGAAACAAGGTTTCTTTGTTGGATTTGGAATAGGATGAACTATGTCAGAGTCAAACTTTCTTTTTTGCTTAAATTTTTTGGTGGCATGTCTGCTTGTGTTGTATCTTCACCTGATGGACTGGTGATTGTTGTCTATTTTAAGAAATTTTGGTAGCAAATGCCAATGGGTTTCAGGGTTTTCATCATAAATGTCCCATGCTGTACCTGTGGACAAACCAGGCTCTTGAACTATTCCATCTGGAGCTCTACTTTGCCTTCTTACCACAATGGTTGCCATATCGGTCTCCAGAGCTTCAGCTACATTATAGTTTATACAGTGACCAAAATGGTTGAGTATGTTAAACACCTTCCTGCTTCCAGCTAGTTTTACCCTTCCACGGATTGTTGCAAATACTGAATCATCAGCAGATGACTGGACATAACGTTCAATATGTGGACTCATTACAGAAGAGTGGCTGCCAGTGTAGAGTGTCTGGAGGAATAGAAGTAGCTCTTTAGGAGCATCTACCTCACCAGCACATAAGGTGTCAACAGTGATGCCCTGAGGCGAGGGTCTTGTGTTTTCCTGTAGCTGCAGAATGACAGGGCAAAGTTGTAAGGCAGCACCAACAATAGTAGCATTGGTAGAAGAAAGCACAAAAGAGGCTTCCTTGATTGCATCATGCATCTCAATATGATTAGTTTAGACCACAGTGCCTTTGTTTGACGAGCAATATTTTCTAGGGTCTTTCCTTCTGAGTCCTGTTTTTCATTTTCTTTTAATTGTATAATCTTCTCTTCTGCATTTTCTATCTTACTTTTTACTTCCATCACTTTCTATGCATTCTTTTCTTTTGCAAGACCTTTTTTCCACTTTCTGATTTTCTGGAATGAGATCCTTCTGTCTCTTGGTATGCATGACTGATGTTTACTTGATTACTTTTCTTCTTCGGTATATATTTATCGACGACTTTCTCTAATATTTTATATATTATATCCTTACTTACCTGTATATTATTACTTAAGAATATTTTTTCCACAGTCTTTGTTTAATTGTTCATTTATTTCTGACCATTTTATATTCTTACCATAGAATTTATATTTTCCATATCTTTCTCACTTGTTCATCTCTTGCTTATCTCTGTTTTCTCTTGCTTTGGAATGGACTGTTAATTCTATGACATTATGATCTGAAATACCTGTATTATACATATTCTTTCTTTAACATAATTCACCTCGTTCACAAATACTAGGTCTAAAATATTATCCTTTCTTGTTGGCAGGTGATTTATTTGCTCAATGTTATGTTCTATTAGCACATCTAATAGCTTTCCAAATTGTCTCTTATATTCTGCACTAGTATTACTCTTTTTATATGAATAAATACAACCACTATCTCCTATTTGTTCTTTCCAATCTACGAAAGGAAAGTTAAGTCTCCAGATAGGAGTATAGTTCAGTCTTTGTGATTTCTATTTTAAAAGGTAGCGATATATCCTTGAGTCTAGGCAACTGGTAACACACACTCTCTCTCTCTCTCTCTCTCTCTCTCTCTCTCTCTCTCTCTCTCTCTCTCTCTCTACCCGTACATGACACACCACCCCCCTCCATTATCTAAGGTCATCAAATCAGACACGGAACTTACAAAAATATGCATTTATTTAAAAGAAAAGTATTAACTAAATTAACCCAGGCTCTTAACAAAAAGATTAAATGAATGATTGAACTCAAATAACCTCACTCCATATTTCTACTCCAATAATCCAATGCTATTTTAGTCATAAAATTGGGCAAGTCATAACACAGTACACCATAGTAATTGAGTCAGTTCCCATTACTCCAGATCAATCCCCCTTCTCCAGAACAATTCCCCTTGTCCAGAATTGCCTGTTAGAAGACAGGAGAATACTTCAATAAACATAAGATTATAATCAAAGATCATATGAAACAGAACATCTCTGAAATAAATATTAGAATACAATCCAGCCACAACTTTGGGCAAAATAAATAAGCTTACCCATGCAACGCAGTATGCACTATCACTTAACAACAAAGACACTCTTCGAAGAAGCCATCCTGGTTCCTCGCCTCTCTTGCACAGATCTCCCCTTTATTGTTACTTAACGCTCTCATATGTAGGGGGAAAAGCTCGCACATACATACGAACTCACACATTGTCCACACCCATGAACTGCTTGTAACCAGCTTCAAAGTCACCTCAGTAATCGCCTGTAGCAACAGGAAATGCACAGATCTCCACATACAGCAAAAAGACACATCAGAATACCCAAAGCTTGTCACCTTGAGCACTGTCTCTGGGGAAGTTAACCCTCTTATGCCGGAGCGGTAAATAAAAAATTGTCTCCCGTGTGCCGGAGGGTTTCGAAGTGAGCACGGAAACGGAAAAAATATTTTTTTCAATATCATAGCGCACTTAGTTTTCAAGATTAAGAGTTCATTCTTGGCTCCTTTTTTGTCGTTGCCTGAAGTTTAGTATGAAACCATTAGAAATGAAAAAAATTATCATTATCATATATAAATAATGCGATATATGATAGCGCAAAAACGAAATTTCATATATAATTGTATTCAAATCGCGCTGTGCGCAAAACGGTTAAAGGTAACAAGTTACTCTTTTTTTTCGTTGTAATGTACACTAAATTGCAATCATTTTGGTATATAACACATTGTAAAACGATCAAAGCAACACAGAGAAAATATTATCACAAAATAATGCATGAATTCATAACGTGTGGACACAAACAAATATTTTTTTCAAAAATTCACCATAAATCTAAATATTGTTATAGAGACTTCCAATTTCTTTCAAAATGAAGACAAATGATTGAATATTACTATACTGTAAGAGTATTAGCTTACAATTGCAGTTTTCGACCATATCTGACAAGTTAAATTTGACTGAATGTCGAATTTTTTTATATATATAATTTTATATGCAATTATTTCGGAAATAAGAAAAGCTACAACCTTCAAATATTTTTTGTTCTATTTTACATGAAATTGCACACATTTTCATATATAAAACTCAATGAAATGCCTAATATGAAATGGAGCAAATATTCCGAGAATGGGATGTACGTATTTCAGAGATTTGTGGCGGAGAATCCGCGCGCAGAGGGAAGGAAAGATTTTTTTTTAAATTCACCATAAATCTAAATATTTTGCTAGAGACTTCGAATTCGTTTCGAGATGAAGATAAATGACTGAATATTACTAGACTGTAAGAGTTTTAGCTTACAATTGCGTTTTTCGACCATTTCGGCAGAGTCTAAGTTGACCGAACGTGGGTTTTTTTCTATTTATCGTGATTTATATGCAAATATTTCAAAAATGAGAAAAGCTACAACCTTCAATTATTTTTTGTTGTATTTTACATGAACTTGCGCACATTTTCATATATAAAACTTTATGTAACGGCTAATTTAAAATGGTGCAAACATTACCACAATCGCACGTATGATTTTTTCGGAAGAGTTACCGCGCGGACGTAAAGAAAATGTTATTTTTTTCATAAATTCACCATAAATCGAAATATTGTGCTAGAGACTTCCAATTTGTTGCAAAATGAAGGTACATGCTTGAATATTACTAGAATATAACCTTTTTAGCTTACAATTGTGTTTTTCGACCATTTCGGTAGAGTCAAAGTTGACCGAAGGTTGAAATTTTGGCAATTATCGTTATTTATATGAAAATATCTCAAAACTGATAAATTCTACAACCATGGGTTGTTTTTAGTTGTATTGTGCATGAAATTACGCACATTTCCATATATAAAACTTTATATAACGGCTAATTTTAAAATGGTGCAAACATTACCACAATCGCATGTATGATTTTTTTCGGAAGAGTTACCACGCGGGCGTAAAGAAAAAGTTTTTTCATAAATTCACCATAAATCGAAATATTGTGCTAGAGACTTCCAATTAGTTGCAAAATTAATGTAAGTGATTGAATATTACTAGAATATAAGCGTTTTAGCTTACAATTGCGTTTTTCGACCATTTCGGTAGAGTCAAAATTGACCGAAGGTTGAAATTTTGGCAATTATCGTTATTTATATAAAAATATCTCAAAACTGATAAAAGCTACAATCATGAGTATTTTATTTTTGTATTCTACATAAAAATGCGCACATTTTCATATATAATACTTCATGTAACGGCTAATTTACAATGGTACAAAAATTATGTCAAAGTGACGAAATAATTTCTGAGATGTGTCACAGATACTTTTTAGTGCGGCAAGAAAGAAATTCGCGCTTGCGCGTCTGCATAACGATTGTAAACAAAACAACACCTTGATCCGTGAACACCCAGCATCCCCCAAGGCGCGTGATTCAAAAGTTTTAGGCTGGTAGGCCTATAAGTATTTTTCCGCGAATTTAAAAAAAAAAATTTTGTAAGTCAACGTAAAATACGTCCAGTCGGCACACAGGAGACAAAAAATGTCGACGTAAAATACGTCCAGTCGGCGTAAGAGGGTTAAATTGCTGACTCTCTACATTCTAAGAAATGTCATAGCATATCCCATTATATATTATTAATCATATTATCTCAGCAAATCCCTCTTTATGTAACAGATCCTCGGCCACCTGAATTGCTAGCACCAGCCTAGCCACAGCTCACATAAAACAGCTTATACATATAAAACACATTGGCTGGTTCATTAAACACTATGATAAAAAATAACTGCACGTCTTTGGCAGCACAATGTCTATCACACATCATTCTCAATAGCCTGCATATGGGTTATAATAACAATTGAATGTAGAAAAACATTTCTTCATCTTGAATTTTCTCACACTCACGTGCATGTGATTGGTCTGCAGCTGCACAGTCTAGTGAAACGCGCTGTAGAAAGGCGAAACATCTCCCCGTGGAAGACAACTGGAGACTCCCGTAGTCCAAAAGTGCCGTAAAAACCCCGTAGACTCGTAGCAAGTCTCGCATGTGGGCAAACATCAGCAGCAGACATCTCTGCAACAGTTGATGGACGTTCTGCTGGCATTGGTGAACAATGTTGATGGTGTTGCAGTATGTCAATCACGTCATCTGTCAATTAAAGAAGAATTAACCCTAGACATACTTCTGTCAAATAATGACCACAAAAAATTCTGGGAAACACTAACTGAACGTCTTCTAACTAACCCCATAATTATGACCACTGAACTAATCTCTAACTACAACTTGTGAAGGAACTCCATAAGATCACTAAATCACAAATCACTATCATAACCACGTAAAGAAAAATATTAAATTCTCCAATTTAATTCTCCAATAATATAAAAAAAGGCTTGCCAAATTCACACATTAGCACACACCAACTCAAACTCACAAATTCTCACAAGAAAAAAAATAAGCATAACAAACCCAGCCCCAGATTGTCACCAAAAATGTTCTCTCAAGCTCTGATATTTCAGTAACCCACTATTCAGTAAGAACTCTTTACTGTCTAACAGCAAAAACCCCTTTTATTGTTTATATAATTAACCTCCATGAAATATAATGTCAAACACCCTTCTATGTAATTCACATACCCTGACAAATTATAACTCCTATCCAAAATGGAAACGCCATGTAAGCTTAGCCCAAATTACAACATCTCTCTTAGGAACAGAAAAAAAGTAAAAAAAATAGCAACAATAATAAGTGAACTGTCCAATTACAAAGCACATAATACATATAATATAAATATCCAACTTTTTCCCCACTAAATGCAATATGTATCGTTACAGAAATTGCTATCTCAACAATTTCATCGATCGGAAACGACCGGAAACAATCCCCTTATGAAGTACATCTCCGAGAATGCCATAGTCAACAGAGAATAGTACAAGACTCTGAGTAATCAACTGCATAGGAAAAAAGTCAGCAACTGGACTCATCACGGCATTATCAGCGAAAATCCACCTGTGAACACGTCAGGTGCTCGAACTACAGTTCAGAAATGTCTAGTCAGACTTGCAGCTTCAGAAACCCTTGATTCTCAAAAAAATTCTACACTGACACCCTATAAGTACATTTCACAAATTTATCTCCAGGATATCACCAAGGTGTCAACAAAATTTTCTTAAAAGACATAACTCCCCCATGATATTACTCAATTATATAAAACAAATTATCACCTATTTGGGATATAAACTACAGTAAACCGCAATTCAGCAATTATATACCGCCAAAAATCACCCACTGGTGAATATAAAAAAGGCAACATCTCCATAGGGACTCATAAAACTGCAACGCAGTAATGCCACTCTCCTCCATTAGTCACTACACCAAACGAACAACAGAACCCCCTCTCTTTTGGCTCGTAAAAGCCCATCAATTCAGCTCCAAAAATCATAACCACCAAAAAAAAGGTCACCCCCAAAGATTAGTGCCACCCCCATATATATCACCATATTAATAATAATACCACTCCTGCAATAAAAAATATTCCCTCCATTTCACCAATAACCCCATATCACCATATTCCCTTCTATTTCACCAATAACCACATGTGGAATAAAAACAAGTATCCAAAAAATGTTATATCTCTAAGCAGAATCATCTAAAAATGAAACTCTGTCCCCAAAAAATGTACTCAAAGCATCTAGCTGATATACTAAAAAATATTTCCCCATATCTCCTCTCACAAGGGTTTCCATTTGCAACAAAAATGGCTGCAAAAATAATTGAACTAAACATAGCTCTCAGAACCATAGGCCTAAAATATGGACTATCTCCAACAAATTAAAATATCACATGGCCCAAAATATTATATCTCCAATTATATCTCCAATTCTCCAGTAAAATAACCTCAAGAAGCCTCTCTAAGGAGCTCAATGTTATAGTCAAAAACTATAAACTCTCTGATTAGCATAACTTCTGAAAAGGGCAAAAACTTTGCAAATAAAATTGCCCAAGAAAATTCTAGAAAAAAATCATCAGTGTGCCATAACTCATTACAACAAAACTCCAAATATAAAGTGTCTAAGCAAAGGCTTTCCCATATTCACTACGGCACGGGCCACCAGAAACTTAATCAAGTTTCCTATCTCTGCCAAAGTTACAACAAATACAATTATGCAAGAGGCCAACAATTTCTGGAACACAAATATCCAGAAAAAAAATGTAGTGACATTATGTTCACATTCAAAAATGCAAAAATTCTCCCCTAAATCTCTCTGCAGCATTAAACAGCTGAAATTATAAACACATTCCCGAACAATGATTCCAGGTCCCAATGTGAGATATTAAAAAAATCTACACAAACTGTCCAGAGAGAAAAATAAATTCAAACTCGCCCATGATAAAATAAAACTTACGTCAGTGATGGCTAACGTCTAAAAAAGGGGAAAAGAAAAATCAATGGTACTGTCGACTGTTCCTGTGACACCTGTAACATCTGTGACTCACATAGACTTCAAGCAATTATCTGCTGAACTCATAAAAAAAAGGAAAACCAAATTTGTGGTTAGTACCTCCCATATTCACAAACATCACCATCCTTAATATCATTACAAGCACCCATGTTAGTATCAGAAATAACACCAGTATCAGAACTCGCCAGTACCACCAGTATTAAGTATCCCCAAATTCACCAATATTGGTATCACCACCCATAAATCATTGGCATATTCACCATGAACTCCCATAGAATCCCCATAAATATCTCCAGTAATAATCCTCTGTAATAATTCCACTTAAATACCTCCCCGTAAATAATGCTCTGTAATGATTCTCCATAAAATATCTCCATTATCACCAGTAAGAGTTTTAATATTGCTATTCATCCATAACTCCAATATCACCACCATTACCACTCCCTGGTATCATCACCTTTTAGCAGCACCAGGCACCCATTTATCATCACCAATCATCACCATTTTAAAATAGTCTCCATATTCCAAACAAATCCCCATTATAAAATAATCTCTGTATCCCCAGTTATAACTATGTCCTCTATCATTGCGCAAAGGCGTTCTCCAAAGGATAAGGAAAACTTGCACCACATTCATATGCATTTCATTTCATTTTCTCTTTAATGAAAAGAAAGAAAAAAATCTTTCTAAAAGAAACCCTACGGGCATCTCACATCATCTCTTGTGGCTATCAACTAGTGTGGCATTAAACTATCTCGTCAAGGACTCAAGAGCGTGGCAATGAACTTTCTTTCAAGGCCAAACTGACCCCCATTACCCCAGCACAAAGAAAAAAAAGGAAGTTCACCCTCCCGTTGGCACAACCCCATGGAAGGATCCCACTAGCCTCCCTTCCGCTGGCTCTTCAAAAAAATACGCTGAGTGCGTATACATGAGCGACTGCTGTCTCCGAGGGCCAAAAAGAATGCAATCCAAGCATCCCCAAAATTAAGTTGCATGTATGAAAAACCTTCACACGAATACATGTCTCAAAAAAAAAGTAGGTGTCGCCTCCAAATTTATGCTAAGAAATAAACACATCACGTTCTGCTCCTATGGGAAAAAAATGGTAATCTGAACTGCCTCTTTAACTCCAAAAATGATTCATACGCAAAGTTGGAAAGAGAGAAAAAATAATCTAATACTCACTTCCTCAATGAGAGAACACCTGATCGCCGATCCGTGCGAAAAAACATTAATACACACATACTCGCTTGTGTAAGAACGACTCAGCACATGAACAAGAAAGCACTTAGCATTCACACGCACTTACAAGAAGCAACTCAGTAACAAGAGATGCTCGAGGAAACTCATGAGGTCAAAATGCTGACACTAATTGAAAATTTCCCTCTCAGTACCAGATCAACGGCTCAATAATTTTCATCCCCTGTCACTTATTAATTTAAAACTAACACATTCCACAACCAGACTCTCTGAAAACAGCCTCTTTAAGCTGCTACTAATCTCACAAAAGGCGTAATATGGTCAAAAAAACCCGCTGCCACCACTAAAACGAGATTATTATCTCGTTATTCTATTTTAAAAGGTAGCGATGGATCCTTGCATCTAGGCAACTGGTAACACACTCTCTCTCTCTCTCTCTCTCTCTCTCCACCCATCTTGCTCTCTCTCTCTCTCTCTCTCTCTCTCTCTCTCTCTCTCTCTCTCTACCTGTCTATGACACACCACCCCCCTCCATTATCTATGGTCATTGAATCAGACACCGAACTTACAAAAATATGCATTTATTTAAAAGCAAAGTATAAGCTAAATTAACTCAGGTTTTTAACAAAAAGATTAAATGAATGATTGAACTCAAATAACCCCACTCCATATTTCTACTCTAATAATCCAATATTATTTTAGTCATAAAATTAAGTCAGTTCCCATTTCTCCAGATCAATCCCCCCTCTCCAGAACAATTCCCCTTGTCCAGAATTGCCTGTTAGAAGACAGGAGAATACTTCAATAAACATAAGATTATAATCAAAGATCATATGAAACAGAATATCTCTGAAATAAATATTAAAATATAATCCAGCCACAACTTTGGCCAAAATAAATATGCTTACCCATGCAACACAGTATGCACTATCACTTAACAACAAAGACACTCTTCGAATAAGCCATCATGGCTCCTCACCTCTCTTGCACAGATCTCCCCTTCATTGTTACTTAACACTCTCATATGTAGGGGGAAAAGCTCGCACATATGTACGAACTCACACATTGTCCACTCCCATGAACTGCTTGTAACCAGTTTCAAAGTCACCTCTGTAATCGCCTGTAGCAACAGGACATGCACAGATCTGCACATACAGCAAAAAGATACATCAGAATTCCCAAAGCTCGTCACCTTGAACACTATCTCTAGGGAAGTTGAATTGCTGGCTCTCTACATTCTAAGAAACGTCATAGCATACTACATTATATATTATTAATCATATTATCTCAGCAAATCCCTCTTTATGTAACATATATCATCCAATTTGTTTATTATTATGTCAAACACTTTAGTATTAGTGGGTCTGTATATTACGATGTTCACTAATTTTTCAGATTCAAATTCTACTGATTAATTCACATTCTGTGTCACTATATTTTGCAAAGATTTTCCCTTGATTTATATCCTTCCCATACACCGCGGTTCCCCCTTGATTCCTATTTTTTTTATCTGATCTATGAGTATGGAACCCCATTATCTAATATGGGTTATAATAAGGATTTTCCCATGTCTCTTTCCTGTTTTGATATGTTGTTCTTTTCTACATTTCCAGAAATTTGGACATTAAAAAATCTAAATTTTTCAATATATTTGATCTTCCAACTTCATTTTTATTCATTTTGTGTATGTATCGACATATCTATCGCCATATCTGCACCATACCCTGGTATCGTAGATATAGTGCTTGTTGTTTGCTCTGTACCTCGGTGCTGATGTCTCATGTCGTGGTGCTTGCTGACATTTCATAACGCGGTGTTGGCTTGCTTTTTTCCTTCATCTCATGTTCTTTGTTCCTTTCTTTATTTGCTTCATTTTCACTT
>NC_061088.1:47117473-47142473 GCF_015104395.2 Macrobrachium nipponense | reverse complement strand
GCACTCACTATGCACTAAATGCTCACTAAACACTTAAAACACTAAATTTACTAAAAACTCATTATACCCCAAACACTCTTTAAACATTCACTATACATTCACTCAATCCTAAACATTATTTAAACAATAAACACTCACTAAACCCTAAGCATTCATTAAATACTAAATGCTTACCAAACCCTAAATACTTATTAAATACTAAACAGTGAATGAACATCCACTCATTAAAACTCAATAAACACTTACACACTAAACCTTTGCTAAACACTAACATTCACAAGACATTCGCTAAACGCTCACTGAACATTCACAAAACATCCACTAAAACCCTAAACA
Organism: Macrobrachium nipponense; assembly: GCF_015104395.2. Lineage (NCBI taxonomy): Eukaryota > Metazoa > Arthropoda > Malacostraca > Decapoda > Palaemonidae > Macrobrachium > Macrobrachium nipponense. The sequence goes on along the minus strand of NC_061088.1, from coordinate 47,142,137 downwards.
CTCACTGAATACTTACACACTAAATATTCACTAAACACTACCATTCTCAAGACATTCACTAAACGCTCACTTAACATTTGCAAAATATTCACAAACCCTAACGACAAAACATTCACTGAATACTTACACAATAAACATTCAATAACATTCACTAAAGTCTAAAGACTCAGTAAACATTCATGGAATACTGACACATTAAACAGTCACTAAACCCTAAACATTCATCAAACACTTACTCATAAACATTCAATAACGCTTACTCACTAAACCCTAACAATTCGCTAAACACTGACACATTAAACATTAACGATAGAAATAATTGACAATCCCACTAATCTTATATTTCTCTTGTTTTCTTTACATTAATGCTAGGTGATTATTTTTTGGTCTAGTTTGCTCCTATAATTATTCATAATCTTGAGAGAATGGAAATGTTCGAAATAACCTGGTGTATTATGTATATCTGACGAATTTTACACCAGCCAAAAAAAAACGACTATAGTAACAACAATGTTCATTCATAAAACTGATAATACAAAAATGTATCCAAAAGAAGGTAGTCCTGCTTCGATCAAACAAACCGAGTAGGCTATAGAGCGATTATTATGATCTGTACCCTGACTATGGCCTATATATTACATATGTATTACTATCTACTTAATGGGTGCGTATTACTCTATTTAACAAATGTTATGTACATGAACATTTTAAAGCAATAACTCTAATAATGATAAGAACTTAGATGCTACTTTACAGTGCCAGTCTTCCAGACACCGCTACATTAATTTTCATCTTTGTAAACAAAGCGAAAGCGAGTACTATAACTGAAGTCAGTTGCTTGTTTGACAAAATAATAATATGACTGAATTGTTGTGGGCCTACAGATGACTATTATTTATATGAAACAAATAAATAATTATTGTGTTAGATAAAGACAAAGGAGATAGAAAGGATGAAAATATTATTAAATATATCACGATAATGTATAATACGGGTCAATAGTAGTGTACTATACTAGCCAAGACATTAATTTATCAGGGCTTGCCCCCCCCCCCCCCCCCCCAACCTGTTAGGGTGTCTGTCAGGGCGAAACCACCCACTAAAATGTCTGTCATTACTATCACAGCATTCTTGGATATGAAGTGCTATCATAGTACAAATTTTAGTTGGTATCTCCAATGTTGGATGCAGCTCCTGTCTCCCCTCCCATCCCCACTCCACACTCGTTGTGGGGTGTCTGTGAGGGGGTAACCACCCACTAAAATGTCAGTTATTACCATCACAGCATTCTAGGATGTGCAGTGCTATTGTTGTACCAATTTTACTTGGTATCTCCGATGTTGGATGGAGCTCCTGTCTCCCCTCCCTTTCCCCCTCCCCCCCCCCACTCGTTGTGGGGTGTCTGTCAGGGGGTAACTACCCAGTAAAATGTCTGTCATTACCACCGCAGTACTCTAGGATGTGCAGTACTATTGTAGTACAAATTTTACTTGCTATCTCCATGTTGGATGCAGATCCTGTCTCTCCCTCCCCCTCCCCACTCGTTGTGGGGTGTCTGTCAGGGGGTAACCACCCCCTAAAATGTCTGTCATTACCATCACAGCATTCTAGGATGTGCAGGGCATTATTAGTACAAATTTTAGTTGGTATCTTCAATGTTAGATGCAGATCCTGTCTCCCCCTCCCCACTCGTTGTTGGGCGTCTGTCAGGGGGTAACTACCCACTAAAATGTCTGTCATTACCAACACAGTATTCTAGGATGTGCAGTGCTATTGTAGTGTAAATTTTACTCGGTATCTCCCAAGTTGGATATAGATCCAATTAACACCCCCTTTTCAGTGTGTCTGTCAGGGGGAACCCACCCTCCAAAATGTCTGTCACTGGTGATTCTATAATCAGTAGATTCTGCAGATATATTATATATTAGTTTTATCTGATATCTCATATATTGGATCTAGACCCACAATCTAACAAGCAATTAGTGGGGCTTATTAAGTAAGCCACCGGTATATTTTCGGCAGACGGTCAGTTTCACAGTTTTCAAGTCTACGCCTAAATACCAGTATGGGTTACAGCCGGTATCTCGTTCGTTTCATCTCAATGGTCCGGGCCACGGGACTATTGATGGAAAAGGATGGAGAGGAAAATGGAGGAGGAATTGGTTAGATGGTTAAGGAGCGGCAAGCCTAAGTAGTAGGAATATGATGGAGTAAAATAGAGAAGTTGAAGGAAGATGGAGCTGGAAGGTTAAGGGGCAGGAGGCGATGGAATAGAATTGAGAAGATGAAGGAGGATGGCATAAAAAAAAAAAAAAATAGGAATTGGAGTGTTAAGGAGTAGGATAGTAAAAGGAGCAAGTGAATGGAGTAACCGAGGAAAGGAATGGGGGGAGGAGAGGGAAAGTGCAAGATTGGGAAGAATAGGGGTCAATGAAGTCATAGTCAGAAGATAAATAAATAAGAAGAAAAGGAATAGGAGGTCTAATAAAATGATAGGGAATTAAGGAAGTAGTGGAAATCAAGGGGATGGGGGAAGAGTAAGGCGGCTAAGGAATAAGGAAGGAGTAGGCTCACAAGGGGAGGGGTAGAAAGAAGCAAGTTAAAGGGCGAGAAGAATCGGTAGGGTTCTAAACGGAGGCAAGTAATCAATTTCCAAAAATAGATTTGTGTGCTCTTTTGTTTGGGTTTTTCCATTTCCAAAGTACGTGAGGAAAAGATTCTTTTATCAGATTCTTTTATGGTGAGTGTTTACTTGGTTGAATCTGTTGCTAGGAGACAGATTCCATTATTCCATGGAAACAGAAAAAGAGGAGAAAATGCTTATAGTGTTTTTGTTAGAAAATATGCAGAGAGAGAGAGAGAGAGAGAGAGAGAGAGAGAGAGAGAGAGAGAGAGAGAGAGATCACTAATTTATCCGTTGGGAAATGTACTGTAGCCGAAAGAATCATCCTTCTCAGAATAATCTCCGACATGAATAGTTTAAAAATAGTCGAAAATACATTCACATAAATACAATTCTTTTCATTTCTCTTATATCGAAAGTGTTCATCGTAAAGAAACTAAGGATTGTTTTCAAACGTGAAAAACATTGACTTCCTTTACGTAGGAGATTGGAGTTACAATACGTTTTCCTTTGTTGCTCAATATCCTTTGTATCCCTGAAAAACACAAAAGTGACGCTGGTGTAAAGCTCCTGATAGCAGAGTTTCATCATATACTCGCAACTCAACAATAACTGAAGAAGGGGCACCTGCTAAAGTGGAATTACAACCCACTCACGTAAATAATACAAAGATTACTATGGCGATTACGTCAATCTTACTTTATCTGGTGTGCGTAGGTTTGAATCCGAAACCTACCTCGGATAATCTTCTTCAGCCTACAATAACTGAACACGTATGATAAAATCGAGTTTGAACACCATTGTTGCTTTTTAAGATACATTTATACTAGATAAAGGTGAACATAAAAACAGGCAACGGAAGGAAAATCTTTACGGGCTGCTCTAGGAGAAAGAGCCCGTGCTGGCACAAGGCCAGCTTAATCTCAGACAACAAGGAAAACCGTCTCATTTGTTGTCAGTCTCCAGACTCGGGTTCAATCGCTCCACCCCCCGGACCGACTGGGCCCTGGCCTAGACATTGCTGAATGAAGTGACAAGGCCCCACTCCCATCGGGTGGGATCCTGGGAGTAAATCGTACGGTAAGAGCGAGATTCTAGCGGTAGTCCTTGTATCTACTACTTAATTCTCACTGTTATTATCCTGTGTCTATGCTTGTGCAATTGTTCATTGTTACCCTTGCCAATCCCCAATAGCTGTGCTCCCTTATTCTATAAGCTACTCTGAATTAATATCCGTGGTTCCCTTGAATGTTTTGTAATAAGGCTTATTGCTTGATTGACCTCCTAATATTAGCAATTGCTAAGAGAATTTAACGAAGAAGATAATGTAAGTCTGCGTCTATGCTAACATCCTCCCCCTCAATACATTAACGTTTTGAGTAGTAATTCAATTATTCCTAGCCCTCTGAGGAAGATCTGAAAACTTACAATTTATAGTAAGCAAGTCTAGAGTCTTGGCGGCATTACTACACAGAATTCAGATGTCCTATCGTATTCATTCCTGCTGTGAGAAGTGGACTTCCCTATCCTTAGAAGCTCTGGGCCCCTAAGATAGGCGTTACAAATCTCTACATGTGTCCCCAAACACAAGTTCCAGTGCTCCACTCAACTGTTTAAAGTACTAGATCAGCCATGGAGGGTTATTACCATCCTTGCCAGATCCTTGAATTAGCAGATTAACTAGCAGTGTAAATACATAACCTGTAAATTTACGCTTAAGAGTTTTTCCCTACACTTTTCCCTTGAATTTTAATCTGGCCATCAGCAGACATTTTTCCATTTATGACCCAGGGCTCAATTGGGGTATTTTAGTAGTCAGATGCATTAAACCCATTTTGCAAATCCCTCGAGTCTTAGATTCATATATATATATATATATATATATATATATTATATATAGATATATATATATAATATATATATATATATATATCTATACTAATATATGATATATATATATATATAGTATAATATATATATAATTATGCTATAATTAATTATATATCTATATATATACATATAATCATATATATATAATAAGAGTATAATATCTATATATATATATATATACATTAATCATATATAATATATAATATATATATCTATATATATATAGTTTATTATACATATATATTATATATATATATATACTAGATCATATAGGTATATATATATATATATAATATATATTATTAATTTTTTTATTTTGGTATATTTTTTTTTTTTTTTTTTTTTTTTTTTTTTTTTTTTTTATATTATGTTATATTATATATTAATATATTATATATATATATATATTATATATATATATATACCCAGGAAAGTGCTCGAAGCTCTCAAGACTATAGGAGGAAATGATAGGAACTGGGATACATATATAGATACAGTTAGGCATAACATTTACCCTATGGTCAATGATTCTATTAAAATGCCTCCATTCGAAGCGTTAGTTGTTTGCCAGGCGCGAGGATCATTTGATTTGTTGCCTTAGGCAACACACATATATATATATATATATATATATATATATATATATATATATATATATATATATATATATTATATATATATATATATATATATATATATATCATATATATATATACATATATATATATATATATATATATATATATATATATATATATATATATATATATATATACATATAATAATATATAATATAATTATATACAATATAATATATATAATATATATTATATATATATATAATCATATATTATATATCTATATATATATATATATATATATATATATATATACTTATATATATATATTATATATATATATATATATATGTGTGTGTGTGTGTGTGTGTGTGTTGCCTAAGGCAACAAATCAAATGATCCTCGCGCCTGGCAAACAACTAACGCTTCGAATGGAGGCATTTTAATAGAATCATTGACCATAGGGTTAATGTTATGCCTAACTGTATCTATATATGTATCCCAGTTCCTATCATTTCCTCCTATAGTCTTCCTGAGAGCTTCGAGCACTTTCCTGTTTCCTCGTTAACATAACCCATTAGCTTCAATTCTGTATGGAATAATTGTTACTTTCTCTATCCCCAAAACTTCTGCCAGACACTCTAACGCCCTTTTTATAAATTCTTTGCCATTATCAGTCAACAAAAATTCGGGTGAGCCATATCTGCAGATTGGGAAAATTTCCACTACCCTCGTTAGTTCATCAATTACTACCAATAAATACTTGTGGCTATACCCTGATTCACAAAAATTTCTCAAGATATCCATGTGCACCCTCTGAAAAGGTTTATTTGGTATTGGATACGACCCTAATTTGCAAGAGGTTACCCTTGCGGTTTTACAAGCGTTGCACACTGTACACATTTTCACAAAATTTTCCACATATTCTGTCCACATATTCTTCCAAATATACTTATTATGCATCTCATTATACGTCCTTTCTACCCCCAAATGTGGACTACCAAACTTGCAATGTACAATATCTAAAACCACTGGAATTAGGACTTTCAGAATCACGATCTGTGTCGTATCCTCTTTACTTTCACTCACCCTTAGTTTATATTTAATTTTCCTGACATACAGATTGCCCTCTAATTCTAAAACTGAAAAGGCAACTTAAAACCTTTCCTGACTAATTCACCTCTGAGAAACGGTTTTGCATCTGCCAAAATCTTATCCTCATCTTACCGATGCTCTATGAGGCCGATATCCCATTGTATAGAATCACTAGTAACCACCCTAACTTGAAATCCTTCCATATCATAAACACTTCTACTAAGTGCATCTGCAATCACGTTGTGTCTGCCCACTATGTATTTGAGCTTTGGATCAAAATCTGAACTATTGAGTTCTTTCGGGCGACATATCTGGCTTATTAAAAAAATCCAATAATGGCTTGTGGTCTGTAATAACTTCCACTTTTTTCCCCATTAGCAACATTTTAAAATGAACTAAGCTTGATAATACTGCAAAGGCCTCCTTATCTACGGTAGCCATTCATCTTTCATTGCTGTCCTTTGTGTTAAACTTCCTGCTGTAATTACTTATTGGATGAAATTTTCCTTCAGATTTTTGCATAAGGCATCAGTCACTAGTGTGAAAGGTTTGCTGAAACCCAGAAATATCAGAACTGGGGCATTCATTAATGCATCCTTGTTACGAACCGAGAGAGAGGTCCGCTTCAGGTTCGATATTATTATTATAAACAAAAAGAATTCAACACTAACAGCTGAAACCGGGGATACGAATATAGAAAGAAACACTAACACAACAAAGCTTTATTTACAAGCTTACTAACAAAGATAAATGTAGAATGGTGTCTCCTATTTACATAAAAAAGGTAAAATCTTACACTGCATGAACTGGGGGAACAGTGAGGTAATGAAAGTACTTGCCGACCAGCTTTGCAACTCGAAGCGATGGCTTCACAAAAGGAGAACTCTAATTGTAGATGCCTTCTTGCCTCCGTATTGCAGGAAATAATGTCTACTCTTGATACTCGAAGGGCAGGAACTTCTCTAAACCTCTTGCAGAACATTTCTTCTCTGAAGTCTTGCTCTACGTCGAAATAACTCGGTTGGCCACTCCTGAAGACGACTTGACCAGAATTCGACCAATTCTTGGGCGCCTTTTTTCTCTCTGATCCTTTGTCCTTCTTCTCTTATCTCTCTCTGGTGATCTCTGCTGCTGATCTCTCACTGATTATCTGATCTGTGGCTTTTACTGATGATCTCTTACTCTCTGTGATTAACTGATGATCTGCTTTCTCCTACTTCGTCTGTCGTATTTATACGGCATTCTGGTGGCGGGGCCTATGGCGAGCGTCACAGACTCCCGAGATTACCGGAACGATTTAGAAGTTTCTCGATGAAGTATTGCATCAGAAGTCGCGGCGTTTCTCACGACACTTCGGCACCTATTGCGTTCGACAACACTCCTGCCGATTCTAGAACCATCATGAGAACAGGCACCTCTAACTCATGCGCGAATGCCTTATGCTGCAGAACTTCTCAAAGATGCGTTTTCCTTTCCTTCATCCTTCTTTGCTATAAAGCAATTACCATGACAATCCTTAACTTTCTGTTGCGGTTCTCTCCAATAAATTTGAATATCCTTTCGTAACACATCTGTCAAAAGAGCTGTTGGAATAAAAACCCCATTCATGAAACTTCTAAAAAACGACGCCATGTTCGAAAGTCTTTGTTTTTTTTACATAGAAATATATTTTAAAATATAACTGGGATTTTTTACAATTTGTTCATCACGAGACTGTGAATTACTTAATAATCATATCCACGTTTGCTATCATACTTATAAATGGATATTTTCTTCACAACAAGAGAGGAGGTGACTGCTTACCGAAGACTGGTTGAAGGGTGGACGAGTGCTGTTAAAACCAAGAACCAACCGAACAAGCACTTCGATGATGGGCTGTTGTTTTCTCGCCCGCTCACCTTTTTGGATGCTTTTAAGGAGGAAATTACCCTCTCACTTTACATTTTAATGTCCACACTGATGAGGAACACTGTTCAGGTGTTCGAAAGTCTGTTTTTATTTTCTACATAGAAATATATTTTAATATATAATTGTGGATTTTTTAACAATTTGTTCTTTACGAAACTGTGAATTTCTTAATAATCATATCCACGTTTACGACCATACTTATAAATGGATATTTTCTTGAGAACAAGAGAGGAGGTGACTGCTTACCGAAGACTGGTTGAAGGGTGGACGAGTGCTGTTAAAACCAAGAACCAACCAAACCAGCACTTCGATGATGGGCAGTTATTTTCTCGCCCCGCCCACCTTTTTGGATGCTCTTCAGGAGGAAACTACCCCCTCACTTTACATTTTAACATCTACACTGATGAGGAACACCGTTCAGGTGTTCGAAAGTCTTTTTTTTTGTTTTGTTATATAGAAATATATTTTGATATATATTTGTGGATTTTTTTACAATTTGTTCTTCACGAGACTGTGATTTTTTTAATTATCAGAAATGTAATGATGTTCCACACTAGTAAGTATTGGCACGGCATTTTTCCTCTAAAAGTGTCTAAAAAGTAAATGTAACTTTCTTTTTAATATTCTTTACCTTTCCCGACAGACCTTACCTCCTCCTCGGATCTCCAAAGTCTCTCGTGACCACTACAACATTTTGTCGTCCAATTGCTACATTAATTCCCACACAAGAGATTATATCTCATTCATTTGCTCTAAAGGACGTATGAACATACACATGCTACTGAACGCGCGTTAGTCTATACCGATGTACATGCATTTTCCCATTGCTCATGTATACATTCTATTTAGCGCAGTGATGTCACAATTATGTGTTTCCCGAACTAACGAGGTCATTTGCGCGCTGGCAATGTCACTAATGCGGTCGGTAATATTATGATGCGTAAGCTTGTCTTGTCTGTTCCAATGTTTGTAAGCTTTTCTGAACAATTGACACTGTACTGTATTTCACATTCCAATCCTGTTAACGTCTCTCGTTATCAACCAGATTTCCACTTATTACATCCCAGTGCCTTTTATATATATCCAATGTAGCACGAATGTACCTATACTTGAGAATATCCTTAAATCCAAAGTAGAGAGGTAAGCGAAACTGGGGACTTAGAATAAGTACGTTCGTAGTTTATTCTACATTTTCAAGTTCACACTGAATATAATAGAAGTTGACATACCACCTTTATATTCAAAAACAGAAAGAGGGGGCTGGGTTACAGATTGTTAATCTGGGTGGTGTGTTCTTTATGGAAAAGAGATATGGAAAGAGGATCAAGGGATAATCCATGATTGCGATTTAAATTTCCTTTTGACGTGGCTTCAATAAAAATAGACTCTAATAGATTCCTTTTGCGAAGATCTTTGACTGCAGATTTTTGAGGAATTATCCCAGTTAACAGTGCGGCCTGCCTTAAGCCAATGAAAAGGTTTCTCAATACAATTCAAGAAAGGAAGAAAGATAAAAGTTTACATATTAGTATAGCTGACAAATTCAATTGTTTTGTAGTAATGGATAAAATTAGTTATGTGGAAAAAATTTAAAACTTACTTCCTGACTCTACTGCTTACAAAAAGCTATGGAAGACCCATTACCTGATGTCATAAAAAGTTTCAGTTCTAAAATAACACTAAACTAAAGGAATTCAGTTCTATAAAAGAGAAAGTGATGAGGATTAGCCCGTCTTTACCTAACGTGTATGGATTAACCAAGACTCACAAAATAAATTTTCATATTCCATTATCAGTCCAAACTGTTCTATTAGTTATAAACTTTCTAAATATTTAGTTAAATTACTATCACCTATCCTAGATACTATTACAAATTCTCATTCGCAAAACTCTGTTGATTTTTGTGCTAGGCTCTCCCATGTTGATTTGTCCAGTACTGACAAATTAACCAGTATTGATGTAACTTCTTTATATACTAAAGTTCTTATTTATCACAACATTTGGACTCGTATAATCTAGAATTACCTACTAATGTCATTATTAATTTGGTATCCACTTGTAAATAAAATTGTAAATTAAATTTCAATGATAATTTTTATGAAAAGATAGTTGGCATGGCCATGGGTAACCCTGTTTCACCATTCTTGTCTAATATTTAAATGGAATATTTTTTTAATCTATGCTTATTCCAAGAAATTAATTTTCTAGTGTTTTGAATTAGATAAGTAGATGATAGTTTTTGTAATGTAGAAGAAAATGTAAATATTCCTGATTTCCTGCATACAATTAATAATCTTTTACCGTCCATCAAATTCATAATAGAATGTGAAGCAAATAATTGTATACCATTTTTGGATGTCTTAGTTATTAGGAATAGTAACAGTTTTAGTTTTAAAATATATAGGAAACCCACGAATAACTTGACACATAGTCATTTCCACTCTAACCATACTAAACAAATAAATATGTCAACATTTTCCAGTATGTGTCTTAGAGCTCTTGTAATTTGTAGTCCTGAATTTTTAGAAGACGAGTTTAAAATTATTGATAAAATAGGTGATTCATTGTTACCCTTCATATTTTTTGGAACCTGGTAAAAAAAAGATGTTTTACAATCCAACCAGTATTAACTGAAAACTTCAGAATATTCTCTGTGTACCATTTCATCCTAATCTAATTCCAGTTGTGCCTATTTTAAAAACTATTGATATTATCATAGTGCTTAAATATAGTAATTTTTTGAAAAATAAACTAATTAAGAGTAGCCAGCCAACTTCAAACAATATTGTATACAGTATTCTTTGTAAGGAATGTAATAAGATTTAAGTTGGCAAACATCAAAAGAACTGAAGGTAAGATGCTCTCAGAACAAATACGCCATATCGAGAGGATTAACAAATAATGGCATTGTGGATCATTGGCTCAAGGCAGAATATGCTATTAACCGGGATAATTACTTGATAATATGCAGGGTCAAAGATCACCATAAAAGGAAGCTTTGAGGTCCATTCTTATTGAAGCAATGTCAACAAGGAATTTAAATCTCCATCCTATAGTATAACTAGATCCCCTTTCCTTATTTCTTTTGCTCATAGAATATGCCCCTCTTTCTGTTTTTTTTTTTTTTTTTTTTTTTTTTTTTTGTATATTAAGATCTGTCAACTTCTATCATATTCAGTGTGAACTTGACAATGTAGAATAAATTACTACGAAAGTACTTGTTTTAAATTCTCAGTTTTGCTTACCTTCTTTGCGTGCAGTGTGTTAGTTTCCGCGGAGAATAGATTTTATCTTTTGAGACAAACTATTTCGTTAATGTAGAGGGAAAAATATAGAATGTAAAAAAACCCTGTCATTTGCAGATCGAGAGTTATGAAATAAGTAATGGGTGATGTTTGTCACGAACTCTTTCCGTTTAACCCTCTTACGCCGATTGGACGTATTAAACGTCGAGTCAAAATGTCTCCCGTATGCCGATTGGACGTACCATACGTCGACTCAAAAAAGTTTTTTTTTAAATTCGCGGAAAAATACTTATAGGCCTACCAGCCGGAAACTTTTGAATCACGCGCCTTGGGGGATGCTGGGAGATCACGGATCAAGGCCTTGTTTTGTTTTGAAGCGTGACCCAAGTGCGCATGCGCGGAATCCTTCCTTCTCGCTCCAGCCAGCATCATCGTAGCATCATCCGTCAGCGATCTTTTGCCGCAATCGTGTTTGACTGAGCTTGTGCGAGACTTTGAACATTTGTGTTGGTACAGAACGTTCATAGAGATGTCTGACCGTCGTATGACACGCGAAAGGCGCGTTTTACCCGTCGGAAGGGATCGTGTTAGAAGAGTTTTGGACTTGGATGCTGGCGAAGGACCCAGCACCCAACCTGACCTCGCTCCTCAACGCCGTTCTGTGCGACCACGTGTCGATGAAAGTGCTTCGAATGTGTCTCATTTGCCGTTAGTAACCCCAAGGAAACATCGTGCCATCCTTAGGGGCATTCGTAGGAATTTGGGAGGGCTCAAACCAAGAGACATTGACGATTATTTATCGGAGCTCGATCGAGAGCATTTGGCAAGTCCTCATTTTGATGGCGGTTGGTCATCCAGTGACGAGGACATTACTCCCGATCATAGTGATGACGAGGATTATTTGCCCCCAATGTCCGTTCGAGGGTCACATCCCGAAAGTGAACTAGAATTTAGTAGTTATAGTGCTTATGAGGGGGAATCTGAGGAGGGGGAGGATGATGATTTAGGATCAAGTTTTGTTGGCGATGATGATGGGGATACAGAAAGCGAAGGCTTGAGTGAGGGAGATGGGCCAGTGAGGGGGGTTCGTGTGGGAAATCGTGCCCGCGCTCGTGCCCGCGCGCGCGCGCGCGCAGGGGCACGTAGAAGGTCGGATAGTCGTGCTAGCCTAGGGTCGTCCGAGAGCGACGATGGGTGGACAGAGGACCCCACACCACCTACCATGCATCCATTTACGGCAAATCCTGGCCTCACCGTACCTGTTCCCCTGACTGCTCTGGGTTTTGTTCAGCTTTTCCTTACGCGGGAATTGCTGGAGTACCTGGTAGCAGAGACGGTGGACTACGCCAGGTATTGCCGTGAAGAACTACGCACGACATTATCTTATCACTGGCGAGGCTGCGACCTCCCTGACATGGCGCATTTTTTGGGGCTCCACGTTTTTTTTGGATTGATTCCTGCTGCCGACGTCAGGATGTATTGGAGGCGTAATTTTCTTTTATGTACGCCCTATGTGCCCGGCATTATGCCCCGTGATACTTTCCTGGCGTTGGACAGATATTTTAACGCCTTCAACCGAAGGGCCATACCCCGGAATAACTCTGATCGCCTCATTTTAGTGCGCCCAGTGTTGGAATATATTCGTGAACGCTGTAAAACTCTCGTGATTCCTGGAAAGAACCTTTCTTTAGATGAGGGGATGATGCCTTACAAAGGACGTCTAAGCATCAAAGTGTATAACCCCAAGAAGCCGAAGAAATATGGCGTGAAATTTTTTTTTATTACCGAGGCCAACACTGGCTACGTCATGGACTTTTCGGTGTATTCCGGGGTCTTCTCCACGATGCGTGACACTGTTTTCGAGCTTGTGGATCGTTTCCGTAACCAGGGATACCACCTGTTTATGGATAATTATTATAACTCGGTATCCCTGGCCCAGGAACTGTATGATGCAGGTGTTCACGTCAGTGGTACCCTTCGGTTGGTGCGTGGGGCCCCGAATTCCCTCAAGAGGTACGCTAGCCATCAGCAACATCTGGCAAGAGGAGAGACACAGTGGCGGCGGAAGGGAGCTGTCTTCGTCATCTGTTGGAAGGGTGTCCGACTCGTCCCCATGATTACGACGAGCCATGAACCTGTCCAAGAGGAGATCGTGCAGCGGAAGAAAGACGCGTCGACAGGGCCGAGTTGTGTATGAGCAGTTTCGTGTTGAGCGCCCTACCGTCATTGGGCACTACAATAGGCACATGGGAGGAGTTGATCTCTTTGATCAACTCATCCAATATTATCCCTTCGCCAGGAGAACCAGAAGGTGGACACAGAAGCTCCTCAAATACATCCTTCAGTTGGCCCTCCAAAATGCCTACGTACTCTACTGTGGGTACTACGGTCCCGATCTACGGAGGATGAGCCACTTACAGTTCCTTGAGGCAGCCGGGGAAGCCCTCATCAACTTTGATCCCAATGAGTGGCCTTCCATGTCTGCCCCCCTGCCCCGAGCTGTAGATCTACCCATAGAGGAAAGGTCAGACCTTCGGGGTGCCAACTTCGGTCATCCTTCTGCCGACGCCCCTGCTGCTGACGCCCCTGCTGCCGCCGCCCTGCTGCCGCCGCCCCTGCTGCTGACGCCCCCTGCTGCCGCCGCCCCTGCTGACGCCCCCACCCGCGCCCCTTCTCTTCGGGTAGTGGACCCTCCGTGTCGGCTAATGCCAGGGGATCACACACTGGATCTCCTAGAAGGGCGCAGGCAGAAACGGTGCCGGGTGTGCCATATGAATGGCAGAAGGAGAGACACCCGGTTCTTCTGTCGCACCTGCAAGATAGCTCTATGCAGGTTCGGGGAGTGTGACCGCAAATACCACAGTGTGGCCTTGTATTGGAGTGCGACTCAGCGGCGGTCAAGGGAGGGCGCACGGAACCGCGCCCTATCCCAGCGGCCGTAAGGGCGCGCGTCTCCCTCCTCCACCTGTACCTCGTCATGTCGAGAGGAAAAAAATGCAAGACTCTTCAATGGAGGAGGGAGAAACAAGAATAGAACGAAGAGTCAGGATTACGAGTGAGTATTCTGCATTTATTTTATATTTAGTTTTATATTTATTACAATTTTTATATATCTGAATGTGTGCATGATAAAATAATAATAAGACATTTCATTGTATGCGAAAAGAGAAGTGTCACCTGCATTCCTTTTATTTATGTATTGGTACCAGAATCGAAGAATGTAATATATATATTTTACGTATATATTATATATACGTATATATATATATAGATATATATATATATATATATATATATATATATATATATATATATATATATATATATATATATATATATATATATATATATATATATATATATATATATATATATATATATATATATATATATAGATATATATATATATATATATATATATATTATAAATATTTTTTTTGGGGGGTAAGCAAATTACTTACAGTCTAGTAATATTCAATCATTTATCTTCATTTTAAAACCTAAAAATATTGCAAGTCTCTTGAACAATATCTCGATTTATGGTGAATATTTGAAAAAAAATATTTTATTATATATATATATACAATTATACTATATATAATATTATATATATATATATATATAGTATATATATATATATATAGATTATATTAAAAAAAATTATATAATATACGTATATATATATAGTATATATAATATAAATATATATATATAATATATATATATATATATATATATCTATATATATATATATAATATTATAATATATAATAATATATATATATTATTAATCTATATATATATATATATATATATATTATAAATATTTTTTTTGGGGGGTAAGCAAAATTACGTACAGTTAGTAATATTCAGTCATTTATCTCCATTTAAAACATATTGCAAGTCTCTAGAACAATATCTCGATTTGTGGTGAATATTTGAAAAAAATATTTTTATTCCGTCCGCGCGCCGATTCTCGGCCGAAAATCTCGGAAACGCGTAGGTCACATTTTCCTAATATTTGTGCCTTTTCATATTACGCTTATTTTATAGTTTTATATATGGAAATGTGCGTTAAAACATGCACAATATACAAAAAATATTGGAAGGTTGTAGCATTTCTCATTTTTGAAATATTTGCATATAAAGTACGATAAGTACGAAAAAAACTACGATCGGTCAACTTTGACTCAACCGAAAAGGTAAAAAAACGCATTTATAACATAAAAATCTTACAGTCTAGTAATATTCAATCATTTATCTTCATTTTAAAACATATTGCAAGTCTCTAGAACAATATCTCGATTTATGGTGAATTTTTGAAAGAAATAATTTTTTCCCCTCCGCGCGGACGATTTCGGCCGAAAATCTCGGAAACGCGTAGGTCACATTCTCCTAATATTTGTGCCTTTTCATATTACGCTTTTTTTAAAGGTTTATATATGGAAATGTCGCAAAAACATGCACAATATAACAAAAAAAATATTGGAAGGTTGTAGCATTTATCATTTTTGAAATATTTGCATATAAAGTACGATAAGTACGAAAAAACTACGATCGGTCAACTTTGACTCAACCGAAAAGGTAAAAAAACGCATTTATCATAAAATCTTACAGTCCCTAGTAATATTCAATCATTTATCTTCATTTTAAAACATATTGCAAGTCTCTAGAACAATATCTCGATTATGGTGAATTATGAAAAAAATAATTTTTTCCCCTCCGCGCGACGATTTTCGGCCGAAAATCTCGGAAACGCGTAGGTCCACATTCTCCTAATATTTGTTTGCGCCTTTTCACTATTACGCTTTTTGTTTTTTTAAAAGGTTTAATTTATTTGGAAATGTGCCATCACGCAAAAAACATTCACAATATAACAAAAAATATTGGAAGGTTTGTAGCATTATTTCATTTTGAAATATTTGCATAATAAAGTACGATAAGTACGAAAAAAAAACTACGATTGGTCAACTTTGACTCAACCGAAAAGGTAAAAAAACGCATATATAACATAAAATCTTACAGTCTCGTAATATTCAATCATTTATCTTCATTTTAAAACATATTGCAAGTCTCTACAACAATATCTCGATTTATGGTGAATATTTGAAAAAAATATTTTTATTCCGTTCGCGCGCCGATTCTCGGCCGAAAATCTCGGAAACGCGTAGGTCACATTCTCCTAATATTTGTGCCTTTTCATATTACGCTTTTTTTAAAGTTTTATATATGAAAATGTGCGCAAAAAACATGCACAATATAACAAAAATTATTGGAGGTTGTAGCATTTCTCATTTTTGAAATATTTGCATATAAAGTACGATAAGTACGAAAAAAAACTACGATCGGTCAACTTTGACTCAACCGAAAAGGTAAAAAAACGCATTTATAACATAAAAAATCTTACAGTCTCGTAATATTCAATCATTATCTTCATTTTAAAACATATTGCAAGTCTCTACAACAATATCTCGATTTATGGTGAATATTTGAAAAAAATATTTTTATTCCGTCCGCGCGCCGATTCTCGGCCGAAAATCTCGGAAACGCGTAGGTCACATTCTCCTAATATTTGTGCCTTTTCATATTACGTTTTGTTTTTTTAAAGTTTTATATATGAAAATGTGCGCAAAAAACATGCACAATATAAACAAAAATTATTGGAAGGTTGTAGCATTTCTCATTTTTGAAATATTTGCATATAAAGTACGATAAGTACGAAAAAAACTACGATCGGTCAACTTTGACTCAACCGAAAAGGTAAAAAAACGCATTTATAACATAAAAATCTTACAGTCTAGTAATATTCAATCATATATCTTCATTTTAAAACATATTGCAAGTCTCTAGAACAATATCTCGATTTATGGTGAATATTTGAAAAAAAATATTTTTTATTCCGTCCGCGCGCCGATTCTCGGCCGAAAATCTCGGAAACGCGTAGGTCACATTCTCCTAATATTTGAGCCTTTTCATTACGCTTTTTTTAAAGTTTTATATATGAAAATGTGCGCAACAAAAAACATGCACAATATAACAAAAATTATTGGAAGGTTGTAGCATTTCTCATATTTTTTATATTTGCATATAAAAAAAAACTTTTAACAAAAATTCGACATTCGGTCAACTTTAACTCGTTCGAAATGGTAAAAAACTGCATTTGTAAGCTAAAACTCTTACAGTATCGTAATATTCAATCATTTTCCTTCATTTCGAAACAAATTGCAAGTCTCTATAACAATATTTCGATTTATGGTGAATTTTTTAAATAATTATTTTTTTACATCCGCGCGCTACGAATTCATGCATCATTTTGTGATAATATTTTCTCTGTGTTGCTTTTATCGTTTTACAATGTGTTATATATCAAAATGATCGCAATTTAGTGCACATTACAACGAAAAAAAAAGTAACTTGTTACCTCTAACCGTTTGGCGCACAGCGCGATTTGAATACAATTATGTATGAATTTTTTTTTTTCGCTACCATATATCGCATTATTTATATATGATAATGATATTATTTTTCATTTCTGATGATTGCATTCTAAACTTCAGGCAATGACAAAAAAAGGAGCCAAAAATGAACTCTTAATCTTCAAAAGTACGCGCGCTGTAAATTTTTGAAAAAATTATTTTTTCCACTTCCGCGCTCACTCCAAACCAGGCCCGGCATACGGGAGACGTTTTGATTTTTAGGGCCCCGGCGTAAGAGGGTTAATGAACTTGTTACATGTCAGTGACGTTATCTGAAGGAGATGTGGCATGAGAGAATGTTCGTTCGTTCGTCATGTTTCACCTTTCCTGAGGGTTTTACATATAATTTTGGGGCACTATCAATCAAACCTTGGAGTGAAAATTGACATGGCATAAGGGAAGTAAATGATTCCTTTCCTCACTAATCTGTTTTTTTTTTTCTTTAGTGTTTGAGTCCCTCGACCTTCTTTCTCTGTTATATGCCGATGCAGTGAACTCTTTTATTTCCCATTTTATTTGCATTGATTTATTCCTGTGATTAACTCTTTAGTTATGAAATTTATTGTTCATCCATGGTATGCGTAAATGAAGGCCATATTTCTTTTGACAGTAACTCTGTTTCTCTGTCGTCCTTTGTATGCCAATAATTAACAGTTTTGATAAGCCCTGATTGTGTATGTACGAAATGAATAGACCATTTCCTTTACTGTGTGACTATTTTATTAGTGGAACAGATATGTCTGGGTTTGAAGAGAAGGGTCTTTCTCTGTTCATTTGTGGGGATTATTTCAGTTAGCCAGGACTTGCTTAGAACAGCCCGTTTTCTATTTATCGGGTCATTGAGGAATCTTGATTCTTTTAAACTTCGATTAATGTAGCTTTTTCTATGATAGCTCGACTCTTTCTCATAAGTTGTATACATTTTCTTTTTTATAGTTCAGAGTCTGACTCAGTGCCTAAATTAATTTTTTCAATTATCTTGTGCATTGGTCAGAGGTTTTTATGTCGGTTACGCTACTGTCAATCTATAAGGGACATAAGCTCCTTAACAGAGTATTTGGTGCCAGGCGGTTAAAATTGGTTGCTTCCGAAGTAGACAATTTTGTTTCAGACAGGTTGTAGGTTGTTCCTTTGCGAGTATTTGTAAAAAATGGTAGCTTGTTCATTGATTTCTAATTGAAAGGGACAGTGGTTGTTGGCATGCAGGCGAGATAAATTATTTTTTAATTTGGTCAGCGATTCATCTCGTCGCCAGTCTGTGTGATAATCTGTGAGAGGGTGGTGTACTATACAGTTCCTTGGCCCGTTCGCGCGTTAAAAAGCGACTGTTGAGTAATTTTGTCTTTTCTCTGTGTTACAAAGTGCAAGTGTTGTTCGCGTATGTGTAAATATGTGAGGATATGGGTATACCTAATGTTTTTTTTTCTTTCGGAGTTTTTTTCTCTTGGTTTTTGACGTTGAATTTCATTCTATGACGAGGGGCAGGCACTGAGGAACGTGAGTGTGAATTCAAATACTGCTTGCTTTATGAGATCGCGACAAATTCTTTTTGAGTGTGTTTATTTTCTCGTGTTTATTTCTTTGTTGAAGCCTTGGGTGGGGTTCGTCACTAAGTTAGCATTGCCATATGTACGTACATGCGAGTCGGTAGTTCCTGGGGAGAAGTGAAGGGGAACTTGGGGAGAAGTGAAGGGAAACTTGGGGAGAAGTGAAGGGGAACTTGGGGGAGTCTCTCTTTCTCTCACTCTCTCTCTCTCTCGCATCTTATCCCCGTTTTCTTTGCTTAAGCCGGTATCTGTTTTCGGCGCCTATGTGAGTATATAAGATGCTTTTTTTTTCTTTCGCGGAGCTATGAATTGCATAGAAAATTGTTGTAAAATAACTGGGGTTATATAAGTGGGCTTTTTTTTTTTTTTAGGAATCTCATTGAGTAGTTGTTTTCCTTTTCCATTCTTGAGTTTTTTTTTTTCCGGCAGGGAATGGAAAACGTGAAGGTTTTTTTTTTTTTTTTTTTTTTTTTTTTAATTGAATCATGCCTTCGAGGAAGTACAAAGTTTTAGCAAGTTGGCTGATGAAAAAGAAGGCTAAAATTGGGGCTGAAGTTCGTCCGTTTCTGGGGATCGTGGATGGCGTAATGTCCCAGTCAGTGCTGACTTTTATTGAGAATGTTCATAGTTTTATAATGGTAAGGGATTTACAGATGACAGAGAGGGATTTCAAACTAGTTGAGTCTGTTGGATTTTAGGAATTGAGATTGAATCTTCGTTGTCGTGGTCATCATTTTGCCAATTGAAGAACTTGGCCAGATCTTCAAGTGTTTATTAGGATAGCCTATGGGTCCGACCAGCATGGAAACTTAGTCTGCAGTTTAAAAGGTTTGGAAATCATGAATAGTCAGCAGTCTTTGGCTGATTTTAGTTCTCAACTTTGTGTAGCCGCAAGTGGTTTATAGTGGGGCAGATAACAGAAAAATCGTGCAAATGATGATGCAAGTATCAAATTTGGCAAAAGTGTCATCCAGGGTATACTAATCAAATCTGCCCCATTGACCAATTGAAATTCCAAGATGGCGGCCATTTTCAAGATGGCTGCTAAAATAACCACAGGAAGTAGATGTTTTGCTTAGAAATATTTGTAGTTGCCTAATTTGCATGATCTAAGTGTGGATACCTAAGTTTTCAATCCTGCTGAACTATATTTTCCTGTTTAAAAAGCACTCTGAGACATATCTCTCAAGATGACCACCAAGATGTTTGTCTTTCTTTACATAAGTTTTGTCCCGACTACTACATTTTCAAAGTTATGCATACCGTACTGCTGTTTCTCGATCTGCTACTGTTCACATATGCAGCTGCCTGAGAGCACTTGCATCTTCCTTTGCAAACCTTCTTACAGGAGCACTTTGTCAATTCTTGACAGCTTGCTGCAATCGGTGGTGGTGTTGTCCAATATATCTGCCATGCTTCTCTTTCTGTGTCCACCCCCATTCAGCTGGACTGCTCATGTGTGGATTACAGTGGGTTGCCTGACCCCAGATGATCCCAGCCTGGTAGGCTGCACGCTTTGCATGTTCTCTGAGGGCTGTTTGTGTTGGTGGAATTGAGTTGTACAGCCTCTGCTTGCAGGCAAACAGATCTAGGCTTGCTTCGTCCACACCAGTGGCTGCACTTGATCTGTCGTACATGAGGACAACGAATCTTTCCAGCCATTGCATGTCAATTCACGAATCGAGTCAGTGTTGGATGCAGGCTGAGATTGATGAATGTTTCAGTAATAGCATCAAATACATTCCAAGTCTCCCATGCAGATTTTTTTGCTTTCCCACGAAAGACAGACACAATGTCACATCCAGTGAATGCGTGAAAGAAGGGGACCCCTCTAGCTTTCTGAAGCCCAATTACAGAAACTACCTCATGGACTGGAATCCATGGCATATGGACTCCTTGGCCAAAGGCAATCCACATTTCCTGAAGACCTAGTTTCTGGAAGGATGGCAGAACACAGTTCGAATATAGCTATGACTAGCACATGTGTCATTAGCCTTGATGATTATAGAATTGCTCCTGTCAGTGGTTGCATCCCTAGCATGAACAAATATTCGATTGTCAGTTTCTTCGTGACAACATGGGGACACAGCATCCAGAGACTTCACTGTGTTGCTAATGACATCCTCTCTTTTTGTAACGATGACTGTGCTTGTCGTTTCTGCTTCACACATTTTGGCCAGGAAGTGAAACAGTTCAGTCTTGTTGCTGGGGTCACGAAGGAAGCTTTGCCAGTTTCCTGTCTTGTTTGTTCCTGTCACTCTTCTTCTGATTCCTTTCCCCCTTTTTTACCTCATCTCTGATTTCAGACTTGATTTCTTGTATACTTCAAAGATTATGTCCACCCGCTTGCACCGAGCACCAGAGGAGTCCACCTTGGGATGATGTCTTCTTAGTCATTAAATGTCTTTGAAGTACGTGGAGGTGAGGCATTGATAAGTGCTGAGCCGTCAATGATGATTTTATCTCCCTTTGGTTCTCCCACTGGGACAATCACTTGCGCTTCAAGAATTTCAACCAGCTGTGACTTCTGACACGTATGAAGCTTGCCGCTGTCACTGAGAGATGCAGGGTATGACTGATTCTCGTGCTTGAAAAATTCTTGCAAATCATGCTGCGTGTTCTGGCTTGAGATGAACAGTCACGAGAATAACTGAAAGTCATCTTTTAGGACTTAGAAATTCCCTGAGCCTGTTCTTGTTTGAAGAATGAAACAGGGCTCTTCTTGATTGGATGATATAAAAGACTTTCAGCTTTATCCTCTAGCCCTTTCATAAATGATAGGAACTGCTCTTTGCCTCGCTGGTGATGTGTAGCTACCATTTCAGCTAGAGTTGGTCTGTAATGTTCTTTGTATCTAACACCATCAGGTCTGCTAATTCTTCTTGGAACTAGTTACCCATCTGCATCACTGCAGAGAGTGATTTCTCCTTTTCAAAGAAAGATTTCTGAGCACTTGGTGTCTGCTCGTGGTGTCTGCTGCTGTATGTGGCATCCTTCAGCCAACAAAACTTCTCATCCTCATCTTTGGCGATTAGCTTGCAGCTGTGGAATGTGCAAAAGCAGCTGATCCTTGAGTCGAGTAGGATGAACATCAGGCAAGCCAACACCAAGCTGTTCCAGCCTCTGCTTTTAAAGCTTGATAAAATCAGCAAGCTTGAAAATCGATGGCCTCTCACTGGCATTTTTTATCTCACAGATGTAGGTGACTAGTTCAGAGAAAGCAATTGAATATGCATCCTTCCAGTGTTCTTGTGCTTTTTCTTGCTCCTCCACCTTTAGGTATGCCCGTTCTCGGTTATACAATGCCACCAAACAGCCAGGGTGATACTTCACTTCTTGGGCTACGACATCTGCACTTAGTTTAGCGAGAAGTTTTGTATCATTGAGTTTTTGCACATTCATTTATTCTCCTATTCACTTGCATTGTCATTGCTTCTCTAAGCTCCCAGCCCTCAGTTTCACAGAAAAAGCATTCTTTTCTTTTAGTTTTTTTGAGCTTTCATGGAATCTTACTTCTACTGCCCTCATCACTAGTACCTACATGATTTGCTCTTTTTTCAGCTCGGTGTAACTTTGTGTTTTTCAACAGAAGCCTGCAACTCTCATGATATTGTGCCTTATTTTTTCTCAATGTTTCCCCTATCCCAGATCCTTTGTCAAGTCTTGCAGGGTCTAGCTTGATTGTAGCACATTGAGTGAGTGAAACAGAGGGATATTCTTTGCCATTTTCTTATATCCGTCATCCTCTCTTCTGGCAGGATTGGCCAGGGGAGATTTTAGATCTTCTTTCTTAACCTCCTGACATAGGCAACACTTGGTTCAGTCTGTTTTCCATGATTGTCCAGTAGAGTTCGCCTCCAGATTACAATGATGATCAGGGTCGAGGGTTTATCATTTTACCATCCTGTGCATGTAATAGTATAATAGGCCTCTTATGTCTTGTAATATACAATAGGCACTTTCCTGTATGAGATACAACTAAGTTCTTGCACTATGCCATACACCTAGTCTGATCATTCATCCAGTGTCATAAGTCCCGTGCAATCTGTACACTATCCAGATAAATAAAACCCTGTTATCCTTGGTTCGGCTGTCCCGCGCTGGCACGTCCTGTCCATTCAGGAGTGGCTGTCTAACTGATTTGGGGTTGATTAGGCAGCATTTGGTTGATTAGGTTGTTGCAGTATGATGCCAACATAAATTTCCTACTTAACTGACAATGAACCCCATGCTGAGTTTCACAGCAGTGATGTCACCAATGTGCCTTGGTAGTGTCCGACAATTACTCTTTTAAGAAAGTGCCTTAACCGTATTATAAACTAGAACATATACATCAGCAGGCTTAAAAACATAGGAATCCACACTTAGATCATGCAATTCGGACAACTACAAATACTTCTAAGCAAAACATCAACTTCAGGTGGTTATTTTGGCGGTTATCTTGAAAAATGGCCGCCATTTTGGATTTTCAATCTGCCAATTGCGCAGATTGGATTAGTATCCCTTGGAGAACAATTGTGCTAAATTTGACGCTTGTATCATCATTTGAACGATTCTTCTAAAATATTACTCTCATGTGCCCCACTATTTAGTAGAGACGTTGAGGGTGTCTTAATGGGTAAATAATGATATAGTATTTCCGTGGGTGATTTTCAGAGATTTTTATGTTGGTCTGCGTTGGTACATGAGGGAATTAATAGATATGTTAAGAACACAGACTCTGCGTCTGATGAGGCATTAAATTTTTCCTAGGCACGTGAGAATACACTGAAAGGGGATTCAACTTTTGTTTCTAGCAATTCTTGCAGAATAGAACCTCATAGAGAGCCTTACATTGCTTGCAGTGGCCCTATGGCGGAAATTAATAGTGATAGGGCGTTTGTGGATTAAGTGTGGCCGCTCAGTTGTTTTAATTGCCATAGGATAGGACATATTAAGAATTTCTGCAGGGTTAAATATTGTAATAGTTGTAAATGTTTTGAGCATTATTGGCGGTCTTGTTCATTTCTTAAAACGAATAGAATTCGTCCTGCATTTCAGGGTTTTGATAACTCGAGTGAGATAGCTCGAAAGGGATTTTTTTGTGGGAAAGTCGGTCAGTCAGGGACTTAAAATATTCGTGCCATGTAGCTTTGTTTGAGGATGAAATTGAACTGAAAGCTGTGGTGAGATGAACAGCGTTCAATTCAGTTGTATTTACATTTATCGATACCAGAGTGTTGGTGAACTTAAAGAATTTCTATTTTTATTGGTTGTTGTTTTCTCAGTACCCGTTGAAGCCTACCAGGGAAAGAGTTTGTGA
>NC_061088.1:47104973-47112473 GCF_015104395.2 Macrobrachium nipponense | reverse complement strand
GATACTTGAAAGGCAGGAACTCCCCAAAACCTCTACCAGGACATTTTCTTCTTTGAAGTCTGCTCAACATCGAGACAACTCCTGAAGATGACTAGACCAGAATCCAACCAACTCTCAAGCAACTTTTCCTCTAATCTTTCGTCAGTCCCTTTTTCACTTATCTCTCTCGGATGATCTCTGCTGCTGCTGATCTCTCACTGATAATCTGATCTGTGGCTCTTACTGAGGATATCTCTCTGTGACTAACTGATGAACTCCCTCTGACGATCTCTGCTTTCTCCTACTTCGTCCGTTGACGAAAGGAATATTGAAAATGAAATTCATTAAAATATCTTACTTTTCCTTTCATCTTTGGACAAAAGCAAAGACAGTTGATTGGGCAAATATAAAAACACCTTTCCGTGTCTTTAGCACAAACAAAACCTTCTTTACATTTACCAATAAATAGTTCTATTTATCTTTCTCTTCTGATTTATGTTTACAGATATACATGCAATTTTTTCCTTCGATAATCGAATTTTGTGGATTTATATGGTGTTATGTATAAGTGTAACTTGTTTGATGCCGTAATAAACTACTTCACTTACAAGGAAGTGTACACGACATGGTGTTTGGTCGGATGCAAAATTGTTGTGGTGTTTTATGTCGCACACACACATGTACGTACGTTAATCTTTTATGTAATGACAATGATGTCTAACAATGAATGGAATATAAAAATCTGAAATTACTTTTTTTTTCGCTGTTACTCAGATATGTCCGGTCTTAGTATGCTCTTGCATGCTCAGTTTACCATTCTGCTATTATGACCAGATTCTCTTCAAGATACGTAGATAGCGAGGGAGGGGTAAGGGAGCTATGCAATTTGTTCGTTTACACTTCCGTTTCATAATCCTACCGCGGATAATTATGCTCTTTGTTAATTTCACACTATAACGTAGTCCATAAATGGCATTGTAGGCAATTCACTTGATATAATGGCATTGTTAACAGCTTTTATTGCGGCAAGAGAGGAAAATCGCTTTCCAAATTATTATTAGGATTACTCAAAATTTCTTGAGTTAAGAATGATATTGAAAATCACTTTTCCACTCAATAGAGACGTCAATTACGTTCTTACTTGATACATGAACGTTGATGAAGCTGGCAATTACAAGATCCAAAAATTAGGATTTATCTATATCGTTGGAGCAGGCGTTAACAGAAGAAAACGACTTTAACAAAGCAAACAAAGAGGCTTTCTGTTTTTCTTTTTGTCGGAGTCTGTGTCATTTACGTACCTAGGCACGACTGGTAAATCTCTGATGCGTTTGTTCTCCACGCATCACTTATGGGAACGATCCTGACCCATAGGGTCAGTACCAATCTATTACAAGAAAAAACGCACGGGTGGACAAACTTTGTCTCCATTTCATTCCTTAAAAAAAAAAAAAAAAAAAAAAAAAAAAAGAGATATTACATGGTATCATATAAGTTTTGACTCTTGTTTCGAAATGATAAGGGCATTGCCGGGATTACCTTAAAAAAAATCTTTTCGAGTACTCTATTCAAGCATTATACCTTCCACAGGGTATAAAAGGATTAGATGAAACGTAGAGTACATGCCCAAATGGGAAGTTTTTTAATTTTTTTTTTTTTAGGTCAGGCTTGAAGAGAACAAGACGTAGGGAGAGTAACTGAACTCAGAAAAAACAGGATATCTGCCTTTGGAATTATGGAAGGCTATCGAAATTCAGGGATTAATAAGCACGAACTTAAAAGAAAAGTGAAAAGTCCAGGAAAGAGGGAAAAAAATTCTCCAGCCTGGATTAACGCTGTGGTCAGATGTAACGAAGAGATTACCAAAGACACAAGATGGTCCATGGTGAAAGATTATGCACAAATTCCCACATTTTATCAAGTTCCATTTACGACTATCTTGAGAGGTTATACTCCATTACTGGTATCAATCCAGGTTGAGAGAAGAGGATTGAAATTAGGGTCAGCACCCATATTCTGTAAAAGGCAAAATAGTGTAAGGGACTTATAACAGCTCGGTGTGGCAATAGATGATGATGAACTTAGCAGGCAAATAGATCTATCTAATCAACTTGTTTTTGTCGTCAGTTGTTAGACTAAACTGACATCATGCCAGCACATTGAATCAAGTTGGAAGATGTATTATGAGTAGAATGAATGAATTAATATTATTATCAGCGTGGACTTATAAAACAAACTTTCACAATACACCAAGTCTATTTACAGAAAGGAGAAATGTAAACAGAAAACAAGGCACACACACACACACACACACACAGAAAGAGAGAGAGAGAGAGAGAGAGAGAGAGAGAGAGAGAGAGAGAGAGAGAGAGAGAGAGAGAGCACCATATTAAATATCGATAAATGTGCTGGTGCCGGTGTAAATAAGAAAAAAATTATATATTTTGTTCTCTCTGATTGCATTCTATTTCGCTAAAGCGTAAAGAGGGTATTTATGATGGTATTAGTGAAGAGGAAACTAGCTGACCGAGCATCTATTTGTTGCGAAATGAAAACAAGAAGAAAATCATCCGCGGTCGGATATCCAGGGATCTCATTAAATTTAATGATAAAGCCGATCATTAACATAGATTGTTCATCTACTGTTTCAAATTGCGATCTTTTTATTCTTTGCACAAATATCCAAGACGAATTGGACCATCTGCAACAAATAAAGTCGGAGTTATTGGAATTCTTGATTGATGGTAATCAAGAAATATTGAAGCAGCTAGATGATTTCCCACTGGGGAAGGGAATGATAAGGAGATGTAAATCAGACTATAGCAAAGTCCACCCAGATTTGTAAGTGAGCCTCGCCCACTGATTATATCACGACCATTTCTTGAAGCTGATAGGTTGACAATAGTTTGGCAAAGTTGTTTAATCTGTAGTTCTTTTCATTTCCATTTATTTTGCAATGGTTATTTTACAGAAGTAAAATGCGTTGAGCTGATTATCAAAAGAAACGTTATATTATTCCCAGAAACAGGGAATGTCTGCATTAGAATTGGCGCACCTGAATCACTAGACAATGATATCTACTCTCTGATATTGACAAGCGTGTTCACCATTTTAAATTTAAACACAAAGGGTTCCTCAGAGCTATGAAGACTGGTATTCCATATTCATAATCTTGAAATCGATTTGCTTGGAATCGTTTACCGATTCGAAGGAGTGGCAAGCAGTGACTGCACTCTACAAAACCAAAATATGCCTATATTTAACCTAAAGTTACAGTATGATAGGCTATACGAGTCATATTGGATATAATCTGTTGAGAATTGTCTTAAGGACATTATATCCTTTCGAAATAAGAGGATAAAAAAAGTCGTAGACCTGTAATGTCTTTTTGTCGTTTTACGCAGTTATGAAGTTTGGATTATAGGCCTATTTTATATTCAGCTGTTTTATTGTGGTTCTTGTTGTTGTTATTCTTGTTTTTGTTGCTGCTGTTATGGCGCTTTTAGTATCTTCGAAAATTTTCTATATGGTAACCTAACATTGCAGAATAAACATAGACCTATTCATGAAATATTAGTGTACAGAATTATCTGCTTACGGTCTATACTAGAATATTCTCCTAACAACATGGAGAGAGAGAGAGAGAGAGAGAGAGAGAGAGAGAGAGAGAGAGGTAGAGAGAGAGAGAATTTACTGACTCTTATGTATCCTTTGTCCAGCTGAACAATCTACAAGCATACCTCTAAAATTAAAAGATTCATGGGCTACTCGCAGACTATACTCTGTTTTTTCCATCTGCCCATCCGCTTTGGTGTTTGCGCATGGTAACACTGTATCCCGGGCTATGAATAATATCCTGTTTCGAATATTAACGGTGTAAATTATTAAAACACTTTTCAGTTACAAATGTACACCCAGATATCCTCTTATTTACCTAAAACTTACACATAGTGTAACTATTTAAAGCCCCGGACGCAGTGTTACCATGCGAAAACACCACAGGCAGATGGACAGATGGAAAAAACAGAGTATAGTTTAGATCATCTCATGCGTAACTTTTTTTCGCTATTATTTCTTCTTTTTCTTATTCTGTTAATTATCTTATGATGCCTTCCTACCATAGCCTTCATTTTCATAGAAATGCTACAACAGCCTTATATTTACTCATCACAGTGATATAATTTGTTATCCGTTTTGTAGATATATTTTCTAGTTCACTGAGAGCATTTTAGTATTTGTGTAAGGCTGAGACCATCCTATGAATGATCTGTGTGCCCATGGGCTACGAACCCACAAGTTTTACTCTTATTCTCTGTGGTATAAGTGACGTTACAATTACTATGGCCATCCACGGGGAGAAAACTGTTTGCAATAAAAAGAAAAAAAAAATTGACGCATAGCCTGACCTGCCATTGCCTCAACATATAAGAAAATGACGTACAGGTATATGCCGTGTCGTTGCCTCAAACTATAAGAATTGACGTATAGCCCTATGCCCTGTCATTTATCAAAATAAAAAAAAATGACGTGTAGGGCTATGCCCTGTCGTTGCCTCAAGATGTAAAAAATAGACGTGTAGACGTATAACCTGTCATTGCCTCAAAATTTAAGAATTTGACGCGTAGGCCTAATTTCTCAACGATATTAACATTTGGCATGCAGGATTATGATGAATTAATACCCTAATATAGGAACTGGCTGCATAAGTCTATGTTTCATTTCAATTAATGTGATCTATGTGAGATTGCTTATGTAAGACAATACCAATTTAAAAGAAAGAAAGAAGAAAAAGCAATATGCTTGTGTATTTAGGCTTTGCATGACGATAAAAAAATATGCACAGGGAGACCTTGAGGGACCAGTGGGTTCTTTCCACCATGTCATTGGCTGTGGGGTTGTAAGCGGTGGTCTTAAGGCACTTGGTCCCCATCAGGCGTGCTAGGGAGGTCCAGAGTTCTGAGGTGAAGGCGGTTCCCTGGTCTGTAGTGATGTCGTCTGGCACTCCAAAGTGCCTGATCCAGCTGGATAGGTCTTTGGCTCAGGCGTCTGCGGTGGCTTCTGACATCATGGTGGACCAGTCAATCACTGTCAGGAGATATCTGGCACCGTTGGATGGGGGAAGGGGCCCAATGACGTCAACGTGGATATGCCCGAATCTCCACTTGGGTTGAGGGAAGGTGCCCATTCCCGATTCGGTGTGCCTTCCTGTCTTGCTGCTCTGGGACGTGATGCAGTTCCTAGCCCACTCCCAGGAGTCCCTCTTGATGCCAAACAAACCTTTCTGTCATGAGTCTGGTTTACGTGCGTGCCGACGGGTGCGAGAGACCATAGATCATGTTGAATACCTGCTTCCTCTGTGAGGCAGGTATCAGGGGGCGTGGGTGGCTGGTACTGGTGTCACAGGGAACATTGTCTTGGAAGGGCAGAAGGGAATCTCCTCCCATAGGAGGGCAGTGATGGCAATCCGGTAGGCTGGTAATTCAGGGTCGGAGGCTTGCTCACACGCTAGGTCCTCGTAGTCCTCGCCGAGGTGCAGGGAGCTTATCTCAATCCTCGAGAGGGCGTCGGCTACTGGGTTCCTTCCCCCGGGGACGTACTCAGAGACGGCCGCAAAGTGATGTTGCTGTCATGTGGACCAAGCGTCGCCTGCCTTGACAAAGGCATGTACCAGCGGCTGGCGGTCCATCCATATGGTGAATGGGACACCTTTCATGAGGTACTTGAAGTGGTGGATGGCCTGATAGACAGCGAGGAGCTCGCGGTCGAAGGTGCTGTAGTGGGTCTCGGCGGGTTTCAGCTTCCTGCTGAAGAAGGCTAGTGGCATGGGGACCCCATTGACCAGCTGTTCCAGGACAGTGCCGCATGCGGTGTTGCTGGCAACGGTGGTGAGTGTCAGGAGCGCATTGGGGTCCTGGTGAGCCAGGGTTGTGGCTCTGCTGAGGGACAACTTGGTGCAGTCAAAGGCGCACTGTTGGGCTTTTCCCCATGTCAGCTTCTTCCTTCAGGATCTCAGTCAAAGGACACATGGTGCAGGCGATGTCCAGGATGAATCTACTGTATTAATCCACCATCCTGATGAACTCTTGGAGGGCCTTGACTGTCGTCGGTGTCGGGAACTTCTCCACTGCAGTCACCTTCGATGCCATGGGGTGTACTCCTACTGGGGTGATCTCGTGGCCAAGGAAATCCACCTTCTCTGCGCCGAAGACACACTTGTCGAAACGGATGAGAAGCCAATTCTCCTGCAGATGCTTGAGTATGGCCCAGACATGGTTCATGTGCTCCTCCAGTGATCTGGAGAAAATGAGGATGTCATCCACATAGCAGACTCAGAAAGGTAGGGCACCGAGGATGCTGTCCATAAGGCGCTGAAAGGTGGCTCCAGCGTTCCGCAGGCCGGAGGTGGAGAAGGCGAACACAAAGGATCTGAAGGAATGTCACCGGGATGGACGGGAATCTGAAAGTTGGATTTTAGGAGGTCGATTTTAGAGAAGACCTTTGCTCTGTGGAGAGGCCCGGTGAGGTCCTGCATGGTCGGTAGGGGGTAACTGCTGGGTGTGGTTTTGAGGTTCAGGTGGTGGCAGTCACTGTAGAGCCTCCACATGCCATCTGCCTTCTTCACCATGTGAAGGTGGGACGCCTATGATGAGTTCTTGGCTTCCTGAAGGAGCTTCGGTGGGAGGTGGCGGAACTTGGCATGCATTGGGGGGCCTTTGGTGTCGATGTAACGGCATACACCTCACCAGTAGTGAGTACTGGAATCAGACAAGGAGAAAGCTTGAACTAACTTTATTGAACAGAGACGGCTGTATATGAGGCAGCAGCGAGGACGAAAATGATGTAGAGTCCGTCACACAGTCACATACAAAAAGAGACGAGGCCCCGGCTGCGATTGTGTTTCATCGCAGCTGAAAATATATATATATGTTTGTACAGAGAGTACATTTTTTTATGATATATATATTGGACGATAGGGCGTGAAATGCTCTACATTTCAGTATATGGTATAAAAAATTTAGCGAAATACCCTCCTTACAGAAGCAACAACATAATATATAAAATTTCATGTTTATTTGCTCCTTATTTTATATCAGCCAATCTAGCGAGGATTTAGAAGTAGGAATTTTACAGTATAAGTATTCTGTCAAAACTGACCAAACATCCAATGCAATATTCATTTATTTAAGTGAAAACGACCACAGAGGTCTTGTCACGAAGTCTTTTAGTATCTGCTCTTATACAACTTACTTCCAATTGTAATTTTGATATTAGCTCTGGCTTATATTATCTTGACCCTTGTATAAGTAACATGCTTATAAATGATCTTAAAGATATAATCACAAACTTAATTACAAATTAGCTACCTTATAGATACTTTCCTTGTATAAGTATGTTTAACATATTTTTTCTGAATAAGTATCTTTAATATATTTTTTTGTGAAAACAGTTTTATTGTTTACCAAAATGAAATTTTGTGTGGTCAGTTACCGCCCTGTATAATTTCTTAACTAACTCGTTCCT